>NC_073422.1:0-292500 GCF_028641065.1 Leucoraja erinaceus
TACCCTCTCTCTACTTCCATCCCTCTATAGCTGCGTCTGCGCAGTTGGGTGCTATGCGTGATAGGGCAGGGGATGGGGTAAAAGGAGCGAATTAATAATATTAATATAATATCAAGGTAATGGTTAGTGTGTGTTTGGGGGGTGGGGTTAGTGCGTGTGTGTGACTCTGCAGGCCGTCCCCCCGTAGCTGCGCGTTGAGGGGACGAGACCCAACGGGTCAAACTTGATCTCATAACTATTAAAAGTCTGATCTTGGATGTGTGTGTTTCTTTTTGTAAAGATAAGATATTTACATATTCCGGTTGACATTTGTCCCGTCGAGTCCAAAACTCCTTATCTGAAAATGTTATGCTATATTTCTCAACATTACTGAAATTGTTTAAAAATATGACAAAACTGAATTAAAAATTACTGCCTTTCGCTGATGACGTCACAATGGATCTGCTCCGCATCGTGATCCACGCGTTGTGAGTGACGTCACCGACCCCTCCCCCCAGTTATTCAAAAAACGCATAAAGAACGAGCAAGTCGGGCCCTGTACTGGAGCTTTCGGTCCTCAGGTCGACGCCAGTCCACCAACAACCTCTCACTGTTCCTGCCCTCTCCGTCTCAACCCTCTCTCCCTCTCTCCCTCTCTCCCTGTCTACCCTACCTCCCTCTCCCCCCTCTTTCTCTGTCTCTGCCCTCTGCCCTTTTTTTGCCCTCTCACTGCCCTCTCCCTGCCTCTGCCCTCTCCCTGCCTCTGCCCTCTCCCTGCCTCTGCCCTCTCCCTGGTCTCTGCCCTCTCCCTGGTCTCTGCCCTCTCCCTGGTCTCTGCCCTCTCCCTGGTCTCTGCCCTCTCCCTGGTCTCTGCCCTCTCCCTGGTCTCTGCCCTCTCCCTGGGTCTCTGGTCTCTGCCTCTCCCTGTCTCTGGCCTTTTTCTGCCTTCTGCCCTCTCACTGCCCTTTCCTTGTCTCTGCCCTTTCCTTGTCTCTGCCCTTTCCTTGTCTCTGCCCTTTCCTTGTCTCTGCCCTTTCCTTGTCTCTGCCCTTTCCTTGTCTCTGCCCTTTCCTTGTCTCTCTGTCTCCCCTTTCCTTGTCTCTGCCCTTTCCTTGTCTCTGCCCTTTCCTTGTCTCTGCCCTTTCCTTGTCTCTGCCCTTTCCTTGTCTCTGCCCTTTCCTTGTCTCTGCCCTTTCCTTGTCTCTGCCCTTTCCTTGTCTCTGCCCTTTCCTTGTCTCTGCCCTTTCCTTGTCTCTGCCCTTTCCTTGTCTCTGCCCTTTCCTTGTCTCTGCCCTTTCCTTGTCTCTGCCCTTTCCTTGTCTCGTGCCCCTTTCCTTGTCTCTGCCCTTTCCTTGTCTCTGCCCTTTCCTTGTCTCTGCCCTTTCCTTGTCTCTGCCCTTTCCTTGTCTCTGCCCTTTCCTTGTCTCTGCCCTTTCCTTGTCTCTGCCCTTTCCTTGTCTCTGCCCTTTCCTTGTCTCTGCCCTTTCCTTGTCTCTGCCCTTTCCTTGTCTCTGCCCTTTCCTTGTCTCTGCCCTTTCCTTGTCTCTGCCCTTTCCTTGTCTCTGCCCTTTCCTTGTCTCTGCCCTTTCCTTGTCTCTGCCCTTTCCTTGTCTCTGCCCTTTCCTTGTCTCTGCCCTTTCCTTGTCTCTGCCCTTTCCTTGTCTCTGCCCTTTCCTTGTCTCTGCCCTTTCCTTGTCTCTGCCCTTTCCTTGTCTCTGCCCTTTCCTTGTCTCTGCCCTTTCCTTGTCTCTGCCCTTTCCTTGTCTCTGCCCTTTCCTTGTCTCTGCCCTTTCCTTGTCTCTGCCCTTTCCTTGTCTCTGCCCTTTCCTTGTCTCTGCCCTTTCCTTGTCTCTGCCCTTTCCTTGTCTCTGCCCTTTCCTTGTCTCTGCCCTTTCCTTGTCTCTGCCCTTTCCTTGTCTCTGCCCTTTCCTTGTCTCTGCCCTTTCCTTGTCTCTGCCCTTTCCTTGTCTCTGCCCTTTCCTTGTCTCTGCCCTTTCCTTGTCTCTGCCCTTTCCTTGTCTCTGCCCTTTCCTTGTCTCTGCCCTTTCCTTGTCTCTGCCCTTTCCTTGTCTCTGCCCTTTCCTTGTCTCTGCCCTTTCCTTGTCTCTGCCCTTTCCTTGTCTCTGCCCTTTCCTTGTCTCTTGTGCCCTTTCCTTGTCTGCCCTTTCCTTGTCTCTGCCCTTTCCTTGTCTCTGCCCTTTCCTTGTCTCTGCCCTTTCCTTGTCTCTGCCCTTTCCTTGTCTCTGCCCTTTCCTTGTCTCTGCCCTTTCCTTGTCTCTGCCCTTTCCTTGTCTCTGCCCTTTCCTTGTCTCTGCCCTTTCCTTGTCTCTGCCCTTTCCTTGTCTCTGCCCTTTCCCTGTCTCTGCCCTCTCTCTGTCTCTGCCCTCTCTCTGTCTCTGCCCTCTCTCTGTCTCTGCCCTCTCTCTGTCTCTGCCCTCTCTCTGTCTCTGCCCTCTCTCTGTCTCTGCCCTCTCTCTGTCTCTGCCCTCTCTCTGTCTCTGCCCTCTCTCTGTCTCTGCCCTCTCTCTGTCTCTGCCCTCTCTCTGTCTCTGCCCTCTCTCTGTCTCTGCCCCCTCCCGGTCTCCGCGCCCCCCCGCCTCTCTCTGCCACCTCTCGCTTTCTTCCCAGCCCCCCTCCCCCTGAGTATTGGGACTTATGGGTGAGTGGTGAAGTATTGCGTTTGGGGACCAGCACTCCCTGTGACGCCAAGCGCCCCCCCCCCACCCATAATCTCTACCCCCCCTCCCTTTCCCTTCCCTATACCCTTCATCTTGACCCCCCACTCACCCTCTCCCTCTCTAACCGCGCCTACGCAGTGGGGGGCTATGCGTGAGTGGATAGGGCGGGGGATGGGGGAAATGGAGCAAATTAATAATATTAATATAATATCAAGGCGGAGTTAGATAGATAGATAGCCTTTATTGTCATTCAGACCAAAGTCTGAACTAAATTTCAGCAGTCATACATATAATACAATAAAAACAACAATAAACACACGTTAACATCCACCACAGTGAGTCCACCCAACATCTCCTCACTGTGATGGAGGCAAAAGTCTTAGGTCTGCAGTCTCTTCCCTCCTCTTCTCCCTCTGCGCTGAGGCGATACCCCCCCTTCCCCCCCCGGGCGATGTTACAAATCAGTCCCGCGACTCAAACACTGCGGCCCGGGGTGGTCGAAGCTGCCGTCCACCAGTCCTGCAAACGCAGCCACTGGCCTACGGCCAAACCCCAGACTCAGGCCAGCACCGCCAGAACACCGTCCCAGCCACCCTCACGCTGTGTTCTGGACCAGTTGGAGTCGGTTGATGTAGGTGGAGCTGATGCCAAGGAGAAGTGAGTTGCAGTAGTCCAGTCGGGAGGAGATGAAGGCATGGATGGTGTGAGGAGGGTCTGATTTTGGCGATGTTGCGGAGGTGAAAGAAGGAGGTTTTAATGACATGGCGGATGTGAGGCTCAAGGGAGTGGGTGGAATCAAAGATCACGCCAAGGTTGCGGGCCTGGGGAGATGGGGAGACAGTGGTGCCGTCGATGGTGAGAGTGGAATTATTGATTTTGCTGAGTGTGGATTTGGAGCCTATGAGGAGGAATTATGTTTTATTGCTGTTGAGTTTGAGAATGGCCTACTCCAGCACCTATTGCCCATTGTCTATTGTCTATTGAGTCAGTGACAAACGATGGAGATCAAAAGGAAACAAAATGGTGTCAGTTAAGGAGAAAAAGTAGTGAAATGTAAACTCCTCACCTAAATGCCTCCAGGCAGTGTTCCTTAACTTACCTGACATCTATACATAACTAAAGCTCTGACCTTGTGCTCTTCCGGTTTGCGTGGTTTTTCTATTTGCGCCGAAACGGTACACAATAGTGGTACGATTTATCACCATCGTTCTCCTGTGCCGCGAGTGCAAAAAAGTTTCATTCCGATCGGTGATATATTGTAAAAGTTAGTACGGTTTAAAAATCTTAGAAACTGCGTGTGCACAGATTGATCTCCTCTTCTGCTAGTCAGCGCTGAGCGTATTAGTCTCTTCTCCTGTCACTCCACGGGGCGGTCCGCCCCTTCCTGCCCCATTGCGTCTTTACTGGAGCTGAGGGACTCTGGTTAGCCGGCGGAGGTCTCCAACCGGCCACAATTGTTGGAGGGACCGGAAGTGGCGCTGCATGGCAGATGTCGCCAAACGGAACACGGTGAATCTGATCCCAGTGGTGGAGAGCGCCCAGCGCCCGCTGTGAGTCCCAAACGCACTGCTATCGCAACGCCCCGCAGCTCCAGCTCCTTCCTCTCTGGTCCCCCTCGCTGGCCCCTGCCCCCTCCCCTGTGATCGCCCCCTCTCCCCCATGGCTCTTCCCCCATCTTTTCTCCGAGCTCTCCCCCCACCCCCACACCCCCCTTTCACCCACATGCTTGCAGCTGCTGGTGCTTCCGGGCCAATCCGAAGCCTGGCTCTGCGCGCGCCGATGGCTGATGCTCCTCTGGGGCACGCATGTAGGGAGGGGAGTGGCGACCTCGAGATCCTGGGGAGGTATAGTGGGAGACAGGATAGAGGGAGAGCAGGGGAGTAAGGAGGGGAGAGGAGTTATGGAGGGAGGGAGCGAGGGAGTGACCGAGGCCAGAGAGAAAGGACAGGGGGGAGGGATTGGGGGAGGATAGGAGGAGAGGAAAACAAAGAGGGAGGTAGAGAGGGAAGAGGAATAGAGGGAGAGGAGGGGGGAGTTGAGAATGGTGGGGGAGGTAGTGAGTGGGGAATAGAGGGCGAGGAGGGTCGTGGGGAAGGTGAGGAGGGATAGGAGGTGAGGAGTGGGGGAGGAGGGCAATAGAGAAATAGGAGGGGGTAGGTAGGGGAGAGGAGTTATGGAGTGAGGGAGGGAGGGAGTGACAGGGTAGGGGAAAGGAAAGGGAGAGAGAGAAGAGAGGAATTGGGGGAGGGGGAAGGAGAGGGAGGGTGAAGAGGAGGGGGGGATAGTGCTAGGTATGAGGGGAAATGAACTGCTTTGTGCAGTTGCGGGCTATGGGTGAGTGGTGGAATATTGCATTGGGTGACCAAGCTTCCTGTGTGTCAGGGACCCAATGGGTCCCACTTAGTCTAGTCCGTTATACAATGGTTTCTCCTTTACACATTTTACCTCTGTCTTCACCACAATTTGTTCCAGATCAACCACTCCAACACTCTACCAATGCACCGCTGAAAGCATCCTTTCGGGATGTGTCGTAACTTGGCGACAGCTCTGCCCACTCGGTTGCAGAGACTTGTTCATGTATCCCAGTCCATCGCATAAACCAGCATGTCCCCCATTGACTCCATCTACACATAATATTGCCTGGGAAAAATCAGCCAACATAATCAATCGAGCACCACCGGAAATTGGAGGAACAGCACATATAACATATAACATATAACAATTACAGCACCTCATATTCCGCTTGGGCAGTCTGCATCCTGGGGGCATGAACATTGAATTCTCCCAATTTTGTTAGCCCTTGTCTCCTCCCCTTCCTATTTCTCCCTCAGCCCTCGGGCTCTTCCTCCTTTTTCCTTTCTTCTCCCCCCCCCCCCCCCCCCCCCCCCCCCCCCCCCCCCCCCCATCAGTCTGAAGAAGGGTTTTTGGCCCGAAACGTTGCCTATTTCCTTCGCTCCATAGATGCTGCTGCTGCGCTGATCCATACCACCAGATTCAGGAACAGCATCGTTCTTGCTGTTATCAAACTATTGAATGAACCTCCCAAACGTTATGGATGGAGCCCCTGGCATTTTTTTTTGTCATCTGCACGTAATCTGCAACTATAATGCTGTAATGTTACTGTATATTCTGCACTCTAATCTTTTTACTTTTGCATTACTTGGTGTATTTTTGCATATAACCATATAACCATATAACAATTACAGCACGGAAACAGGCCATCTCGGCCCTACAAGTCCATGCCGAACAAAATTGTTTTCCCCTTAGTCCCACCTGCCTGCACTCGTACCATAACCCTCCATTCCCTTCTCATCCATATGCCTATCCAATTTATTTTTAAATGATACCAATGAACCTGCCTCCACCACTTCCACTGGGAGCTCATTCCACACCGCCACCACTCTCTGCGTAAAGAAGTTCCCCCTCATATTACCCCTAAACTTCTGTCCCTTAATTCTGAAGTCATGTCCTCTTGTTTGAATCTTCCCTATTCTCAAAGGGAAAAGCTTGTCCACATCAACTCTGTCTATCCCTCTCATCATTTTAAAGACCTCTATCAGGTCCCCCCTTAACCTTCTGCGCTCCAGAGAATAAAGACCTAACTTATTCAACCTATCTCTGTAACTTAGTTGTTGAAACCCAGGCAACATTCTAGTAAATCTCCTCTGTACTCTCTCTATTTTGTTGACATCCTTCCTATAATTTGGCGACCAAAATTGTACCCCATACTCCAGATTTGGTCTCACCAATGCCTTGTACAATTTTAACATTACATCCCAGCTTCTATACTCAATGCTCTGATTTATAAAGGCTAGCATACCAAAAGCTTTCTTTACCACCCTATCTATATGAGATTCCACCTTCAAGGAACTATGCACGGTTATACCCAGATCCCTCTGTTCAACTGTATTCTTCAATTCCCTACCATTTACCATGTACGTCCTATTTTGATTTGTCCTGCCAAGGTGTAGCACCTCACATTTATCAGCATTAAACTCCATCTGCCATCTTTCAGCCCATTTTTCCAAATGGCCTAAATCACTCTGTAGACTTTGGAAATCCTCTTCATTATCCACAACACCCCCTATCTTGGTATCATCTGCATACTTACTAATCCAATTTACCACACCTTCATCCAGATCACTGATGTACATGACAAACAACAAAGGACCCAACACAGATCCCTGAGGCACCCCACTAGTCACCTGCCTCCAACCCGATAAACAGCCATCCACCATTACCCTCTGGCTTCTCCCATTCAGCCACTGTTGAATCCATCTTGCTATTCCTGCATTTATACCCAACAGTTGAACCTTCTTAACCAACCTTCCATGAGGAACCTTGTCAAAGGCCTTACTAAAGTCCATATAGACAACATCCACTGCTTTACCCTCGTCAATTTCCCTAGTAACCTCTTCAAAAAATTCAAGAAGATTAGTCAAACATGACCTTCCAGGCACAAATCCGTGTTGACTGTTCCTAATCAGACCCTGTTTATCTAGATGCTTATATATATTGTCTCTAAGTATCTTTTCCATTAATTTGCCCACCACTGAAGTCAAACTAACAGGTCTATAATTGCTAGGTTTACTCTTAGAACCCTTTTTAAACAATGGAACAACATGCGCAGTACGCCAATCCTCGGGGACTATTCCCGTTTCTAATGACATTTGAAATATTTCTGTCATAGCCCCGGCTATTTCTACACTAACTTCCCTCAATGTCCTAGGGAATATCCTGTCAGGACCTGGAGACTTATCCACTTTTATATTTTTCAAAAGTGTCAGTACTTCTTTTACTTTGAACCTCATAGTATCCATAGCTACTCTACTAGTTTCCCTTACCTCACATAATTCAATATCCTTCTCCTTGGTGAATACCGAAGAAAAAAAATTGTTCAATATCTCCCCCATCTCTTTTGGCTCTGCAGATAGCTGTCCACTCTGTCTCTCCAATGGACCAATTTTATCCCTCGTTATCCTTTTGCTATTAATATAGCTGTAGAAACCCTTTGGATTGACTTTCACCTTACTTGCCAAAGCAACCTCGTATCTTCTTTTAGCTTTTCTAATTTCTTTCTTAAGATTCTTTTTACATTCCTTATACTCCTCAAGCACCTCATTTACTTCATGCTGCCTATAATTATTGTAGATCTCCCTCTTTTTCCGAACAAGATGTCCAATTTCCCTTGAAAACCAGGGCTCTTTCCAATTTTTTACTGTTTCCTTTCAACCGAACAGGAACATAAAGATTCTGTACTCTTAAAATTTCCCCTTTGAATGTCCTCCATTTCTCTTCTACATCTTTCCCATAAAACAAAATGTCCCAGTTCACTCCTTTTAAATCATCTCGCATCGCATCAAAGTTAGCCTTTCTCCAATCAAAAATCTCAACCCTAGGTCCAGTTCTGACCCTCTCCATAATTATCTTGAAACTAATGGTATTGTGATCACTGGACCCGAAGTGCTCCCCATTGTATGACTTCATTGTATACACGTCTAGCTGCTAGTATGATTTGACTGGGTAACTAAGATTTTCACTGTGTCTTGAGACAGATGATAATAATAAACCTATAATAATGCCAATAAATGTGGCAAAATTGGGGGAGGATTAAGTCCAATGCTTAAAATAATTGAGAATAAATCTGTTCAACCCACAAACTTGCAGTCTCAGGCGCTGCAGAGGTTTATTGGTCATGATTTTATAAAATATATGATGGCCCCAGTAGTTGGGGTAATGGTAAATACAAAAAATACAAGTTACAAATGACACGAGTCCCACCCTGATAGTCCCAACTGGAGTCAATCAACAATTACATTTCTTTTAAGTAGAAAATCCCTGGAACATTTCATCATAAATATCGAACAAATATATGTATTATATGTAGGTTCATAAAATAAACTTTGAATGAAGAAATATTTTAATCTTTACTTTTTTATTCATTGATATTCCTGTTGAACTTTGTGTTGTTCATGCATCCAACTGGTTTGATGAGCTCTGGCAATATATCACCACTAGAGGGAGAGTGTGTCTGAAGCATAGAGCTTTTTGAGGTACAATATCATCTTTTACTGGTGTGAAGAAACTGTTGTTTGCATGGAGTTTGAAGATCTCCTGCTAACAATAAATGGACCATGATATATCTGAAGGTTAGGATGGTGTGCAATGCATTAGGGTGAGGGTGTAGAGGCCTTTTCCAGTGATGCACTTCTCATGTAAGTGGTATAGGTTCCAGATGATACTGTCTATATGTATGCTCCATCTTCATTTCCCAATTGATTCATTTGTCTTAATTTATTTTTAATGCAGCTTTTTCTTGTTTTTATTGTCTTTGTAATTTTTTATTTGTTGGTTTCTATTCTTTTCCCTATCTTAATATTGTATACTTCTTTGAATTCCAATGTAATCAATTTAGCCAATTTAGTTTTTTTTTAGTTTTAGAGATACACTTTTAGGGATACAGAGCCAATTAAACTACAAACCTGTAGGTTTTTGGAGTGTGCGAGGAAACCAAAGATCTCGGAGAAAACCCATGCAGGTCACGTGGACAACGTACAACGTACAGACAGCAGCCGTGGTCGAGATTGAAACTGGGTCTCTGGGACAGCAAGTGCTGTAAGGCAGCAACTCTACCGCTGAGCCACCGTGCCGCCCTAATGTATAGTGTAAATCTAAACATGTAGTACCCAGGTGTTACATTGACATTAGTTGATGTTTATAAGATTATTGATAGCTATATATCATCTTAATTTATGGGTTGGAAAGATCAGGAGCAAATTGAAGACATGTTACTACATCTGTGCCAACAGAGTCCAGGATAGCAAGCCTCACAGAAGTTATTCAAAATGCTTGTTAAGAGGTGAATCTTTAATTGGGGAGAGATGTACTAATTGGTTACGAATCAATTTCATTAAGCTGAAATGTCAATACTGCTTTCCTCTTTCGAAGTGTTGCCCGAACGACAATTTTTGCACCAGTTACAGCAATTTCTCTTGACCCTATGGATTTGCAGCACTACTTTGTTTTATGAAGGTGCTTTATGAGTTCAAATGATGTGCATGTATGTATATTTAGTTGCAGATGTTTTCATAACCATTTTCAAGAAGAAGCATTGTGCTAATTAATAAGTTCTCAGGCTCTACCTTTGGTCAAAGTCTGTCACGCTATAATTTGATTTTGGCTGTTGAGCCGTGTAAGATGAGTGCTTGCAATTTGTACAAATAGAAGGAATAAAATACTCATTGCAAATGCTTGGGATCCTTAGTTAATCTGTGGGGCCACAGTTTAAGAATAATGACTAAGCCATTTAGAACGGAGACAATGAAACACTTTTTCTCACAGGGAGTGGTGAGTTTGTGGAATTCTCTGCCTCAGAAGGCAGTGGAGGCGGGTTCTCTGGATGCTTTCAAGAGAGAGCTAGATAGGGCTCTTAAAAATAGCAGAGTCAGGGGATATGGGGAGAAGGCAGGAACGGAGTATTGATTGGGGATGATCAGCCATGATCATATTGAATGGCGGTGCTGGCTCCAAGGGCCGAATGGCCTACTCCTGCACCTATTGTCTTTTGTCTATTAATCCCCAGAATTGTAGAGCTCTTTGATACAACGTTTCAAGGTCAGTTTATTTTCACATGTACCAATTAAGGTACAGTGAAATTCGATTTACCAAACAGCCATACTAAAAAAAAGCAAGACACATAACTACTTAAAAGTTAACATAAACATCCACCGCAGTGGATTCCCCACATTCCTCACTGTGATGGAAGGCAATGAAGGCCAATCTTCTTTCTCTTTATTCTCCGGCGGTTGGGGGGATCGAACCATCCGCAGTCGGGTTGATCGAAGCTCCCGCAGCCGGCGGTCGAAGTTCCTGTGGCTTGTAGCTCCCGAAGTCGGTCTTTAACCAGGGACTGCAATCTACACATTGTTAAAGTTTGCAGTGTGGATGGATATACGATACGGGAAAAAATTGCATCTCAGTCGAAGTAAGAGATAAATAAAAAGTTTCCCCCAACCCCACTCCCCACATAAAACAAGCTAAAGACTAAAACATACAGAGACTAATGCCTGCAGTTTCTCACTTTCTATCCACCACGGCCTCAAGCTATACCCTCAGCTCACCACTACTGAACATATCTCTTGTTCAGGTTTATTTGCATGATATGTACCATTTTCAGCTTACTGTTTGTGGGACTAAATTGTGCACCGCACCCAGAGGGTTGTGTGAATTTGGAGGCAACAGGATTAAACCTAATCAGGCTCACCAGCCAATCATTTCATGGATTCTCTCTACTTCCCTTCTTAAACAAAGGAATAACATTGACAACTCTTCTGATCTCTGGGTGCATGCCTGTGGCCTGAGAAGATACAAAGATCTCATGCACACCCTCTTGTGTTTCTCAATAACTAGAATATGTTGGACAGGATATCTTACTGGCAGAATATATTTTAATACAGTTTGAAAATATATTTTAACACTTTTTCATATAATTAGACAGTAATACAAATGAATACAGTTCTCCCAAGTTGAGGTTCCACATACAGTCTGGCCAGGTTGGCAATATTTCTTAGTAAAATTCCTAATGCGGACATAACAAGATTAGGGCTGAAGTTGGTCTATGCCAGTATTTTGGTGGACTTAATTTCAATGTTGCAGTCTGTCATACATCTTTTAATATCTACGTTGCATGTTAGTAGCTAATAATCTCTATATTACTTAAATTCTCATCTTGACCACTTCCTGTCTGCGTTGTAATTAAATTTGCGCAAAAACAATCCCCCATAGCACCGGATTTTTCATCACCATACTCACCCTTCTCCTCTGCTGCAAGTCAAATAAGTTTTGTTCCGATCCGTGAAATAGTACAAAAGTTATGAAGGTTCCCCCTCCCCCACAACCCCCCTCAGCCACCCCCTCCCCCTTCCCCAATCCCCGTCCCCAGCCCACCTACCCCCCCCCCCCCCCATCCACAGATTGGTGGAACATTGCTATGGGGGAACGGGTTACGCTGCGGGAACAGGTGAGTGGTGGATTATTGCGTTGGGGAATGGGTTGTATGGGGGGGGGGTGGGGGGGGGGGGGGGGGGGTGGAAGGACTCCCATGTGACTGGGACCCAACGGGTCCCACTTAGCCTAGTTAACTTAAAATATGAATTTTAATTGTGCATGTGCACTGATTTAAAGCCCATACAACATTTTGATTTTCCACAAGAAAATGCCAAAATGCTCATCGTTATTTCCATGCAATCATACGTTCCAAATCCCTGTCACTTTATGATATGACATGATATATAACAGTGAAGCAGTACAGTTCACAAAGAGACTAGATACACTGTTATCATGCTAATGTATATACTGACTGTAGGATGCAACTGTAATTGCAGGGAGAGGTGTGGCCTGGAATGTGCCCAGCAACATAGTAATGAGGCAAGTGGAGACTGGAATCTCATTTTGTGCAGGGTCACTGCTCTTTACTGAAGCAACACAGCTGTGGAAAAGCATATGGAGTAGCACACCCTCTCGGGCAAAGTACCAGTAGTCTTGGCTGATGCAATGCACCTTTGACAGCAGCCCTAGAGATGGTTGCCGCTCAGCTAGTCCTGCTCTTTTGATGAAGAAGGACAGTAAAGTCTTTAAATTATTTCACCCCTAGACATGAAAACAGAAACTAAAAATAAGCATAGGACGCAGGGGAAATGCAAGATAGAGGTGTGATGCAGAGCAATTCAAAGCTTGGAGTTTGGATAATGTTAACATCCAGACAGTTTCTCAATATTATTTTAAATGTAAAGTTGTGCCTTTGAATGCACTAGGCTCTCATTCTTTCCTTGTTACTAATATAGATGGATGTTTGATTCCTGATTCCACATCACGTAAACATGGTGAGAGGTAATGCCCGGTATTGCGAATGGTTTTACTAATTGATGCTTTCAACACAACATAGGCCAAGCTGGGACCTGAATCTTTTTTTACTGTCAGTGACATTTAAAAATTGATAAAATTGCTATGTTGAGTTGTCAGAGTGTTCCAAGAGTGGAACCTCATGATTGGCAGCCCCGCCAACAGTCTGTTTGTGTTTTCATCTTTTTTTTATAATTTCTAGTGCTGTTTATAAGTCTGTATCAATGTTCTCCGGTTTGTGTATGTGGGGGGGAGGGGGGTAGTGGGGAACTTTTTTTCCAGTTTCTTACCTTGCCGGAGATGCGATGTTTCTGGGCCACATTCTCCAGCTGGATGTGCGGCCTTCCATCGATGGAGCTGCAGGCCTCCTCGGACTGACCTTGGGCCCCATCGTGGGGCATGGACTTTACATCGGGGTCGATCCCTTGCCTGGGATTGCTACAACTGCGGCCTACGGACTTACCATCAAGAGCTCGCAGTCGGGAGAGGCTAGTCGGGAGGGAGCTCCAACGAAGGCAGAGGCTCGACCAGAACCGACCCGGGATCTGATCGCCTGGCGTGGGGGAGCTGACATCCCCCCGATGCAAGAGCTGGATTGCCCTGATGCGGAGGGCCCAAAACACCGCCGGCTACGGGAGTTAAGATCGCCCCGTCAATGGAGGGATCGAGGCCCCTAACTGTGGGAGAGCAAAACATTTCTTCGCCTTCTATCACAGAGAGGTCACTGTCGTGGATGTTCATGTTAAAATGGGCTTTGTGGGTTCTGTTGCTTTTTATTTGTATAACTGAATTGGCAAATAAAATTCCTTGTATGTTGCAAAACATACTTGGCTAATAAAGTATTATTGTGATTGTGATCAAACACTTCTTGTCACTTGTAGATCGACATAAAATGCTGGAGTAATCAGTGGGACAGGCAGAAGGAATGGGTGACCCATTCAAGACCCTTCAGACTGACGTCAGGGGGGATGGAGATAGTGTGAGGGTGTGAAAACAAGACCAAGGGAATGGAGATGAAGGAACATGTAGAATAGATCATTGTTAGCTGGGAGGAGGTAACAACAAAGCAAACAGAGATAACATGTAGTTGAAGACAATAAGAATGGAGGGAGAACTGGGAAGGGGGAGGAATGGAGAGAGAGGGAAAGCAAGGTCTATCTAAAGTTAAAGAAGTCAATGCTCATACCACTGTGGTGTAAACTACCCAAGCAATTTGCGCTGGACCTCACTCTGACAATGGAGGAGGCCCAGGACAGAAAGGTCTGTGTGGGAATGGGAAGGGGAGTTAAAGTGTTGAGCAACTGGGAGATCAGGTAGGTACAGGCGGACTGAGCAGAGGTGTTCAACGAAATGATTACCGAGTCTGCTCTTGGGCTCGCCGATATACAGGAGTCCACACCTGGAACAGCGGATACAGTAGATGAGGTTGGAGGAGGTGCAAGTGCCTCACCTGAAAAGACTCGAGGTCATTGGATGGTCAAGGGTGCAGGTATAGGGACAGGTGTTGCATCTCCTGTGGTGCAGGGAGAAGTACACTGGGGAGGAGGTGGTTTGGGTTAAAAGAGAAGAGTTGACCAGGGAGTTTTTGAAGGAACGGTCTCTGGCACAAAGAGAAAGGGGTGGTATGTGGCAAAATGTGGCTATGGTGGGATACTGTTGAAGGTTGGTGTAAATGTTAGGAAACCCTTCTTGTCACGTAGATGGCTGATGAAATGCTTGAGTAATCAGTGGGACAGGCAGAAGGAATGGGTGACCCATTCGAGACCCTTCAGACTTTGCATCAGGGGGGCTGGAGGTGTATCAAGGGTGTGAAAACCCTGGGGAATGGCTTCGCCTATGAAGGAACATGGGGAACCCCTATAACCATATAACCATTAACAGCTGGGAGCACGTAAACAGGCCATCTCGGCCCTACATAACCGTGCCGAGTTGACTTTTTTTAAGACTTAGTCCCACCTGCCTGCACTCATACCATAACCCTCCATTGGAGAGAGATATGCCTATCCAATTTATCTTTAGTTAAAGAAGTCAATGCTCATACCTCTGTGGTGTAAACACTGGAAAGCATTCCACACCGCTACTCACTCTCTGAGTAAAGAAGCCCCAGGACATATTACCCCTAAACAATGGTCCCTTAATTAAAGTCATGTCCTCTTGTTTGATCTTCCCTTCTTCAGGCGGAAAAGAGTCCACATCAGAGGTGTTCAACTCTCATCGATTTTAAAGACTGCTCTTGTTAACTCGCCGATATACAGGAGTCCACACCTGGAACAGCGGATACAACCTAGATGAGGTTGTTGAGGACCCAGGCAAGTTCTAGTAAATCACCTCTGTACTCTCTCTATTTTGTTGGCATCCTTGGATAATTGGTCGAGGGTGGTACAGGGACTCCAGATTTGGTCTCCTGTGGTTGCAGGGAAAGTACCTGGGGATACTCACCCTGTGAGTCTAAAGAGAAGAGTCTTGGATGTCCTGGTTGTGGAAGGAACGGTCTCTGCTCGGCGAAAGGCGTGTGATGGACAGAGGGATAGGGGTGGGGATAGAGTCTTTTCAGGTGGCATAAATGTTGTAGGATTATAGGCTATATATGCGATGGAGTCGCTGGGGTTGAAGGTAGATGTCAAGGGGGAATCTGTCTCCTGTGATGGAGACGGGGGTGAGATCAAGAAATGGTAGGGAGATGTCGGAGATGGTCCAAGGGAGTGCAGGATCAAATTAACCCTGCAAAGTTAATGAAGTCTGTGAGTTCTTCATGGGTGCAGGAGGTAGCACTGATGCAGTCGTCAATGTAGTGGAGGTAGAGTTCAGGGATAGGGCCAGTGATTGTTCGACGTAACCTACAATGAGGATGAGACAGAAGATTCGAAGGAGAACTTGTTGAAGGTAAGGATTTGCTAGGCAGAGGAGAGTGTTAGCAGGAAATTGGCTGGTTCTTTGGTTGAGGAAGAAACAGAGGGCTTTAAGACCTTCTTGGTGGAAGCTCATTCCACACCGCTACTGGACTCCATAGTAAAGATGAGGGAGTGGGGGCTTGGAAAAGGGATCTGTCCCTTAATTCTGAGTCATGTCCTGGGGTTTCTGGACTGGGTAGGGAAAAGCTTGTCCACATCAACTCTGTAGGATGGATCATTGAGGACCTCTACAGTGGAAATTAACCTTCAGTGGGAGAGAATAAAGCAGAAACAACTATTCAACCAGGGCAGTTTGTTTCTTAGTTTTGGGGGAGGCAACAAAACCAGTAAATGTGGGGCTGGGGTACGATCTGGTGTAGGGGCCTGTTGGAACATCCGGTGTATAATTGGGCGACCAAAATAGGGGGGCTGGGGACAATACCAGTATTTGGCTGGGGAACGATATGGTGTCACCAATGCCTGGGGAACATTATGGTGTACGGGGCTGGGGAACCCTGTTGTGTAAAGGGGCTGGGGATACGATATGATGTCCTGGTATGGAATATCTCATCCTCGGGAAACAATACGTAGACGGGGGATGGGAAAAGGGGATAGAGTCTTTTCAGGGCAGGGTGGGAACAAGTACGGTGTATGGGCTGGGGAACGATACGCTGTACTGGGCTGGGGTAATGTCAGGTAATAATGGGTCTGGGGAACGATATGGTGTACGGGGAGATCAAGAATATGGTGTAGGGAGATGTCGGAGATGGTCCAAGTGAATTTGGGGAACAGGATGGTGTATTAATGGGGAAAGATTAATGAACGTCTGGGAGTTCTTCATGGGTACAGGGCTGGTAGCACTATGATGTAGTCGGCAATGGGGGACGATATAGTGTTCAGGGATGGGAATGGGCGGTGATTGTTCGACGTAGTCTATGGTGTGACGATGAGACGGAATGATACGGTCGAAGGAGAAGTTGTTGGGGCTGGGAATGATATGGTTTCCTAGGCTGGGGAACGATATGGTGTATGGGGCGGGAAATACGGTGTGGTTCTTTGGTTGATATGGTGTATGAAACGGAGGCTTTATGGTGTTCCTGGGCTGGGATGATATGGTGTAGAGGGCCTGGGGAACAATAGTGTATGGGCTGGGGGGGATATGGAAAAGGGAAGGGAATGATACGGTGTATGGGGCTGGGGAATGTCTGGACATGGGCTGGGGAATGATATGGACCATGGGGGATGGGATGGATCGAGGTGTACATGGAAATTGATACAGTGGGATGAGGAGGTAAGCAGAAACAACGGGGCTGGGAGGGCACGTTTATGGGGCTGGGGATTGATATGGGAGAAGGGGCTGGGGAAAAATAGGGTGTATGGGGCTGGGAATGATACGGTGTATGGGGCTGGGGAATGATATGGTGTATGGGGCTGGGGAAGGATATGGTGTGCGGGGCTGGGGAATGATATGGTGTACGGGACTGGGGTCCGATATGGTGTGTGGGGCTGGGGAATGATAAGTCACATAGACTACCTCACCTCGCTGGATGCCTGTTGGGTGCCCATGTTAAGCAACTCCAGCCCTCCACACCTGCCTGGTCAAGGTGGAGGAGGCCAATCACGTCCAGGCTGCGGACACGGTCAAGGGCGATAAAGCTCAAGATGTCTGGTTGGGTTAACAATCCCTGGGATACAAATGTCTTAATGCAGTGAGTATTGGCGTGTTATTCCGCTTGGGATCAGAAGGGCGCTGGACTGGGTCTGAATTCTAGGTTGCTTTTCTTGTTATGCTGGCTTATTGTCCCCCTTATCGCAAAATGTGCTCTTTAGCGTTTGGGAGAGTCAGGCAGCAATGCAAATGGGAGTGACAAGGTCAGACAATATCGATCCTGCCTTGAGTCAGTGCCAGCACTCAGTCAATTTGCTGTTTCCTGAAAAACCTTTGAAGGTTTGTCCAGGTTTAAATTATGTAAAGGTACTACTTGCTGTATCGGACTGAAGATGACCTGCTTGCTGTAAATGAATAGGAATGAATGGTGATTACAACAAACTTTAATCACCATTAATCACACACTGTAATCACCATTTAATCATCCCATTTTATTCACATCAAAGGAAGTTTCCTTTAGCTTTAGGAAGCACTGGACTAAGTGGGACCCATTGGGTCCCAGTCAACCGGGAGGCATGTCCTGCCCCCCCCCCCCCAATGCAACCCATTCCCCAACGCAATATTCCACCACTCACCTGTTTCCCCCCCAACACAACCCGTCCCCCCAAAGCAATGTTCCACCACTCTGGGGAAGGTGTGTGTGGGGGAAGGGGGGGGGGGGGGGGGGGGTTGGGGGGGGGGGGGGGGGGGGGGGTAACCTTCAAGACCTTCATTACTTTTGTACTATTTCATCGATCGGAACAAAACTTATTTGACTTGCTGCAGAGGAAATTGGTGTCAGGTGCCGAAAAATCATAGCGCTATGATAGATAGATAGATAGATAGATAGATAGATAGATAGATAGATAGATAGATATTCAGTATGTTATTGGCCAATAAAGGGAATTTAATGGCTATACTGTACTCCACATTTGCTTGACAAATAGAGCTTCATCCAATTTGGTTACTGGGTCGCTGGGTGAATTGGATATGCATTCAATGCAAGTGAAATTCCAATACAGCAGGTTTTGCTGCTCCCAATAATTACATTACGGACAGATAAACAAATTTTCCTCGGAGTTGTGTGAGCCTAATATTGTCTTTGTCTATCGTATTTTTATGTAAATGTGATGAAAGATGTCCGTGGTAAATAAGGCAAGATAGATTCAAACAAGGGGACATGACGAGAATTAAGGGACTGAAGTTTAGGGGTAACATGAGGGGGGGACTTCTTTACTCAGAGAGTGGTAGCTGTGTGGAATGAGCTTCCAGTGAAGGTGGTGGAGGCAGGTTCGTTTTATCATTTAAAAATAAATTGGATAGTTATATGGATGGGAAGGGAATGGAGGGTTATGATCTGAGCGCAGGTATATGGGACTAGGGGAGAATATGTGTTCGGCACGGACTAGAAGGGTCGAGATGGCCTGTTTCCGTGCTGTAATTGTTATATGGTTATATGGTTATAAGATGTGAAGTGAGCAACCCAGTGCGAAGACCATCACCACCAGCGCACTCTCCTCCAAGTCACTTGTGTTGCTGTTCTCTCATATCTGCATCCAAACGTTGAACTCCCTGTGTGATAGCACCTTTACCACAAGAATAGCAGGTGCTCAAGAAAGTGGCTCACCACCACATTCTCAAACACGATTGGGAATGAGTAATAAATGCAGACTTTGAAGCAACACACACAGCTAAGAAATGAATAAACTGAATTATAGTAATTAGTCCCAAATTGATAAACTCAGTACATTACCTGTTGCAACAAAAATTGGGCCAGAAGTTTCTTTGAGGAAAATACTGGGTTTAAAAATAAAATGGAGTCCCCCTGATGACACAAAGGACTGAAGTTACTGGAATATTGCACAGAGAACAAACTGCTGAAGGAATTCATGGGTCTGAAGAAAGACCCTGACCTGAATGATCATCTGACCATTTCCCTGCAGAGATCCTGCATGCCCACAGAGCTATCTTGGTATGTTAGAGGTATGTAGGTCTGAAGAAGGGTCTTGACCCATTCCTCCTCTCCAGAGATGCTGCCTGCCCCGCTACGTTACTCAAGCATATTGTGTCTATCTTCAAGCTATCTTGGTACTTGACTTCCACTCCATCTTCTCTCAGATTCAACATTTTAGCATTGCAATTGTTGCCAGCTCCAACATGATCCCGCCACGAGACACAACTTCCCCATTCCTCGTCTTTCTGCATCCAGGGACCACTCACTTCATGGCTCCATGATCTACGGTCCATCACTCCCCATCCCGTGGCTTAATTCCATCCAAACACCTGTCCATTCATGCCTTCTCTTCCAACCATGCAGAAACCCAAACAATCATTCCAGGTGAAGCAGCAATTCACATACTCTCCATCCAATCTGGTCTGTTGTAAGCACTATGGCCTTCTCTATACTGGGGAAACAAATGCAGTTTAGGTGATCTCCTGCACTTAGTCTACAGCAGTGATCCTGAACTTCTGTTTGCCGGCCATTCTAATTCACCATCCCATTCTGATCTCTCTGGCTGTGGCCACCTGC
The DNA here is from genome assembly GCF_028641065.1 of Leucoraja erinaceus. Classification (NCBI taxonomy): domain Eukaryota; kingdom Metazoa; phylum Chordata; class Chondrichthyes; order Rajiformes; family Rajidae; genus Leucoraja; species Leucoraja erinaceus. The sequence goes on from NC_073422.1 coordinate 19,627, forward strand.
AAGGTCCAATGTAAACTCGAGGAGCGCCACCTCATTAATCTGGGCAATTTGCATAATGTAGAATTCGGGATTGAATTCTCCAACTTTGACAACTCTCATTCAGTTTTTTTAGCAGGACCAGCCTTTTGCACTTTGTCATTTCTTGTCCCCTGTACGTGTTTTATTTTCATTTTATATTCTGCGTTGCTCAGCATCTTCCAGGCTGTACAACATGACCTTGAGTTCACAACATGAAACGGACAAAAGAGCTAACTGTCCCATTCTTTGGCTGTCCATCACACTTCACCCTGAAACAGACAGTGCCCTTGTTCCACCCATTGCCCTCTATAACCTTCACTTTGTCATAGAAAGCTGGAGTAACTGAGCGGGTCAGGCAGCATCGCTGGAGAGAAGGAATGGGTGATGTTTCCGGTCAAGAACCTTCTTCAAGGAAGAAAGCTAATGGCATGTTGGCCTTCATTACGAGAGGCTTTGAGTTTAGGAGCAAGGAGGTCCTACTGCAGTTGTAAAGAGCCCTAGTGAGAACACACATGGAGTATTGTGTTCAATTTTGGTCTCCTAACTTGAGGAAGGGCATTATTGCTAATGAAGGAGTGCAGCGTAGGTTCTCTAGGTTAATTCCCGGGATGGCAGGACTGACATAAGATGAAAGAATGGGTTTACTGGACTTATATTCACTGGAATTTAGAAGGATGAGAGGATATCTTATAGAAACATGTAAAATTCTTAAAGGATCAGACAGGATAGATGCACGAGAAATGTTCCCGATGTTGGGGGAGTCCAGATCCAGGGAGTCACAATTTGTGGAATAAGTGGTAGGCCATTTTTAAATTGAGATGAGGAAAAACTTCTTCACCCAGAGAATTGTGAATCTGTGGAATTCTCTGCTGCAGAAGGCAGTGGAGGCTAATTCACTGGATGTTTTCAAGAGAGAGTTAGATTTAGTTCTTGTGGCTAAAGGAATCAAGGGATATGGGCAAAAAGCAGGAACAGGGTACTGATTTTAGATGATCAGCCATGATCATATTAAATGGCAGTGCTGGCTCGAAGGGCTGAATGGCCTACTCCTGCACCTATTTTTCTATGTTTCTATGTTCTATGTTTCAGATCTCAACCCAAAACGCCACCCATTCCTTCTCTCCAGAGATGCTGCCTGTCCTGCTGAGTTACTCCAGCAGTGAAAACCAGCATCTGCAGTTCCTCCCAACATATGTTGTCACTTGCATTCTGTTCTTTTCAGTTCTGATGAAGGATCTTTGATTTGAAATGTTAAATAGTTTCTCTTTCCACCAACGTTGCTTGACTGGCTGATTGTTCCAGCATTTCTGCTTTCATTGGCTCTGCGTCCTTTGTGAAGCTATCAGCTGAATGTTCTTGTCGTTGTCAACAAAGGCTAAGCCACAGTTCAGCACCATCTCAATAAATTTCCTTAAGTGAAAGCTGAACAAACATAGCTTTTGTTTAGCCGGACAAAAGCCTAATTCTTGCAAAACCTCGAGGAATTTCATTAGTCGTAGAATGTATTTAGGTAGCTGATGCTATCTTTGTAAGGCATGGGAAAAGAAAACAAGAGATGAGGCATGCTTTGTGCTGGAGGATAGCTTCAAGCCATATGTTTTCATTGCAGAGCAACAAGGGCAAATGCATTTGGTTTTGTTATTTTTTCTTTTTTGAGAACCTTCCTCATGTACCATTGAATGACAAAACATGGTTTGCTCTGACTGATTAACCATCCAAAAGTCAGCTGAGGTTTTCTCTATAACCACTATGTGACTACTGCTCTATATGGTAGGTGGAGAAGAGGCTTATTCCCTCCGAGTTGAAGAATGAATTGGCCGCAAGTTGCTTCTAGGCCATTCCTTGTTCAAGAACACTATTCCTACTCACATCTCAGAGGTTAGAAGTGGGGAAAGGAGGTGGAAGCTAATGTAGCTGCTGGTTCTCACATTATTGGGTTTCTGCCATCTATGCATGCTCCCAAATAAAATTTGATAAGAAGTGTTGTGTGCAGGAAAAGGGACGCCTGGCAATTGGGAGCCTTTTAAAGATATGATTGTGTGAACTCAGCTTTATCTGTTAGCGTGAAGGGCAAGGTTGGCAGGTTGAGGGAACTCAAGTTGGTGGCATATATTAAGGCTCACGTCAGAAAAAAGATGGCGTATGTCAAATATACGCAGATGGGATCAAGCGAATTCCTAGAGGAATATAAGAAATGTAATTCAATTAAGAGGGAAATTAGGAAGGTAAAAAAGAGGACATGAGACAGACAAGATAAAGGAAAATCCTTAAAGCTATAAGTATATTCTGTTACTGATCCCTGTCTTGTGACACAGACATTTAGATTTTGATTCAGGACTGGCTTACCTAGAAAAGACAGAGGGTAATGTGGAAGGGTGTTATTCTGGCTGGATCTCTGTGGCCAGAGGTGTTCTACGGGGATCTGGGCTGCAACCTCAGTGCTTAGTGATATATACAAATGATTTGGACACAAATATAAATGGATGGGTCAGTAAGTTTGCATATGACACCAACATTCGAGAAGTTGTGGACGGTGAGACAAGGCTAAAGTGGGATGAGAGGGAATCTTATAGAAACATATAAAATTCTTAGAGGATTGGACAGGGGAGATGCAGGAAAAATGTCCCCGATGTTGGGGGAGTCCAGAACTGGGGTCACATGTTAAGAATAAACGATTCATAAAGAATAAAGGAATTAGGAATGAGATGAGGAAAAACTTTTTCACCCAGAGAGTTGTGCATCTGTGGAATTCTCTGACACAGAAGGCAGTGGAGGCCAATTCACTGGATGTATTGAAGATAGAGTTAGATTTAGCTCTTAGGACTAAGGGAATCAAGGGATATGGGATGCTGATTTTGGATGATCATAGAAAATAGGTGCAGGAGTAGGCCATTTGGCCCTTCGAGCCTGTACCGCCATTCAATACGATCATGGCTGATCATCTAACTCAGTATCCTGTACCTACCTTCTCTCCATACCCCCTGATCCCTTTAGCCACAAGGGCCACATCTAACTCCCTCTTAAATATAGCCAATGAACTGGCCTCAACTACCTTCTGCGGCAGAGAATTCCAGAGATTCACCACTCTCTGTGTGTGGGGAAAAAAATGTTTTGATCCTAAAAGATTTCCCCTTATCCTTAAACTGTGACCCCTTGTTCTGGATTCCCCAACATCGGGAACAATCTTCCTGCATCTAGCCTGTCCAACCCCTTGAGAATTTTGTACGTTTCTATAAGATCCCCCCTCAATCTCCTAAATTCTAGCGATTACTACCCAGTCTTTCTTCATATGAAAGTCCTGACATCCCAGGAATCAGTCTGGTGAACCTTCTCTGCACTCCCTCTATGGCAATAATGTCTTTCCTCAGATTAGGAGACCAAAACTGTACGCAATACTCCAGGTATGGTCTCACCAAGACCCGGTACAACTGCAGTAGAACCTCCCTGCTCCTATACTCAATTTTTTTTGTATGAATGCTAATATACCATTCGCTTTCTTCACTGCCTGCTGCACCTGCATGCCTACTTTCAATGACTGGTGTCCCATGACACCCAGGTCTCGTTGCATCTCCCCTTTTCCTAATCGGCCACCATTCAGATAATAGTCTACTTTCCTGTTTTTGCCACCAAAGTGGATAACCTCACATTTATCCACATTATACTGCATCTGCCATGTATTTGCCCACTCACCCAGCCTATCCAAATCACCTTGCAGCCTCCTAGCATCCTCCTCACAGCTAACACTGCCCCCCAGCTTCGTGTCATCTGCAAACTTGGAGATGTTGCATTCAATTCCCTCGTCCAAATAATTAATATATATTGTAAATAGCTGGAGTCCCAGCACTGAGCCTTGTGGTACCCCACTAGTCACTGCCTGCCATTCTGAAAAGGACCTGTTTACTCCTACTCTTTGCTTCCTGTCTGCCAGCCAGTTCTCTATCCACATCAATACTGAACCCCCAATGCCATGTGCTTTAAGTTTGTATACTAATCTCTTATGTGGGACCTTGTCGAAAGCCTTCTGGAAGTCCAGATACACCACATCCACTGGTTCTCCCCTATCCACTCTACTAGTTACATCCTCGAAAAATTCTATAAGATTCGTCAGACATGATTTACCTTTCAAAAATCCATGCTGACTTTGTCCAATGATTTCACCACTTTCCAAATGTGCTGCTATCCCATCTTTAATAACTGACTAGCAGTTTCCCCACTACCGATGTTAGACTAACTGGTCTGCAATTCCCCGTTTTCTCTCTCCCTCCCTTTTTAAAAAGTGGGGTTACATTAGCTACCCTCCAAACCTCAGGAACTATGCCAGAATCTAAAGAGTTTTGAAAAATTAACACTAATGCATCCACTATTTCTGGGGCTACTTCCTTAAGTACTCTGGGATGCAGCCTATCTGGCCCTGGCTCCAGCACCTATTTTCGGTGTGTCTACCTGTAGGAAAGAACTGTGATGCTGGTTTATACTGTAGATAGACACAAAATGCTGGAGTAACTCAGTGCTAATCAGGCTACAAAGACAGGTGGATTTGAGGAATGTGTTCCATTGTCATGGCAGGACAGGTGAAAACAAAAACCATTATTGAGAATCATGAGCCAGGAGCACTTTCAGTCATTACATTATTAAATTGTTTTTTAACTGTTCAAATGAACAGCATTGACTCACGTGGTATTGCCAGCAATGTTGTTTCAATAGCATTTTGTTGTAGCCAACATGCCCCTGTGGATATAAACTGTTGTAAATGATTTATACATTGAGTAAAGTCTAAATATTCTGTCAGCAGCAGTGTTGTATATGTATTCCCTCTTGGGCATTAGAGTTTATTGACATTATTTAAAATTAGCACTCCTTATATAAGCAGAGGCATTCATTTCGCTCCGACACTATTATTAACTCTATTCACTTCAAGTATTTTATCAAGTTCTTCATGGCAAAATCACATATTTTTAACAGCTTGGACGAAGTTCATTTGGCCCACTGAGACTGTGCTATCTCAATGTAAGAATCATCAAGCTAGTCTCACTCATGAATCCTCTCCAAAAACACTTGCATTTTTTACTTTCAGCTATTTCTCTAGCTACTTTCTGAACAGTATGGTTGACTCTGCCTCCACTGCTACTCCTGGTAGTTCATGCTGGGCCTTCACCACGTACTGTGCAACACAAAATGTCATCTCTTTTTTTGTTCCCTTTATCAATGTCTTTCATCCTGTCACCCGCAGCCCTTGACCACTGTAAACATTACCATGTCTACTCTGTAACTTCCACCATAATTGTAAATACCTCCATGAAATCCTTTTGCAACCTCTTATATTCCAAGGAAACTAATATCATCTTCTCCAATCGATACATTTAATGAAAATCCCTTGTCCCTGGAATTACATAAACTTTTATAACATTCCTAAAGAATGATGAAATTTCACCATAGTTCTATACTCTATGCCTTTACATGAAAAAGCCCTGGATCCCCAATACTTTTTAAATTAACTTCTCAACCTGTCCTGCCATTTTGAATGGCTATTTACACCTTCCTCAGATCTATCTGGTATGTTTAGAATTGCGCCTGTTAATTTATGCTGACTTATTCTCCCTACAAAATGTAACACCGCACATTTCTCAGCACCAAATTTAATCTACCACCTATTGGTCCATTCCACCAACATCTCCGTTCCTCGTTCAACTCTTTATCTCTCCTTCACTAAACCAGCCTCAGCTATAAATTTGCTGCCCTCTATAACAAAGTCCAAATCAACAACATACCAGGCAAAGCAGAAACTCTTGGGGAACTCCATTGTACACTTCACTCCAATCTGAAAGGCAACAATATCTGCTACATGAGATAAAAGCAGAAACTCTTGGGGAACTCTATTGTACACTTCACTCCAATCTGAAAGGCAACAATTTCTGCTACATGCTCTCTTTCCTCTCACCGTTAATTTTGTAACCATGCTGCCAATGTTTGTTTGATTTAGAGTTAGCTCTTAGGGCTAAATGAATCACGGGATATGGGGAAAAAGCAGAAATGGGGTTCTGATTTAAATGATCAGCCATGATAATATTGAATGGCGGTGCTGGCTTGAAGGACCGAATGGCCTACCCCTGCACCTATTTTTCCATGTTTCAATGTTGCTATGTTTCTTTTTATTCCATGGCTTTTGGTCACAAAATGCAGGTAGGAAAGACTAAAGAGAGACAACGGACTCAGACAGGAACACCAACAGGAAGGAAGCAGAGTTTACACCAACTGAAATTACCTCAACTGCATTTTAAGCATTTTCTGGTATTTTTAAATGACCTTTACCATCTCTTTCTCCAAGTACTGATAATAGGTAACTGATTTGAAAAATTAATTGTATTACATTCTCTGAAGTTGCTGCCTAACCCGCTGAATGGTTCCTGCAGGTTCTGGTTTTATTCTAGATTTCAGAATCTGCAGATGTACTGATTTTCATTTGTAGGCCAGAATTGAAAGTTCAGGAGGCAACCGAGGAAATATCTATCCCATTTGCACAACGGGTGCCTGAACCCCTAGCCCAAAATTATGATGCAAATAGAAAGAAGTTAAGAAGTTTTCTTTCATCGAGTCAGTGAGGGAATAGGCTCTTTGGCGCATTGAGATTATATTGACCATTCACCACCCATTTACACTAATGTAACATTATAGCCTATTTGTATCCTCCCCACAGTGTCATCACCACCCTCCACACACTTACACTCTTGGGGCAATCTACAGTTGCCTATTAATCTATCAACATGCACATCTTTGGGATGAACAAGAAACCGCATGGTCACAGCTCAAACATGCAAATGTCACACGGCAGGATCCAAATCAAGTTTGAACCCAGGCTTCTGGTGATGTGAACAAGCAGCTTTACCAGCATCTCCACTGGGCTACACCAATGAATACGAGCTGAAGAAAGTGAGATGAGGGCAGAGAACATTGCTTCAAATGCCTGAAATTTGAAGGCATCATCATACGTTATGTATTTCTGTTGTTCTGTGTCAATGTCATCACACTTGGACCAATATATTCATATAATATCCTGATTTCAATCAATACAGTAGGTGCTTCCTCTTGCAGTTTGTAATTGGAGCCCATAGGATGGGAGGGGGGGTTTGCATTCAGGAATCAGATGCAATTTTAACGGCTCATCCGCCTGGTTTTATTCAGCAAGGAAGATTAAAAATTATCTTTAAATGTTCTCAGCAAACATATCAACAATAATATCAGGACAATCGGCGGTGGCACGGAGGTGCAGCGGTAGAGTTGCTGCTTTACAGTGCCAGAGACCCGGGTTCAACCCTGACTATGGGTGCTGTCTGTACAAATCTGCTTAGGTTTTCTCCGAGATCTTCGGTTTCCTCAAACACTCCAAAGATGAACAGGTTTGTAGGTTCCACTCTCCTTGCCTACTATAACCTCACCACCTCTAAACATAAGCCCTCTGCTCACTCTGCAGCAACCCCAACATTATCATCAAACCCGCCAGCAAGGGAGGTGCCGTGGTGGTCTTGCAAGCTGACCTCTACCAGGCTGAGGCCAGGTGGCAACTCTTAGACACCTCCTCCTACTTATCCTTGGACCATGACCCCACAGATGAGCACCAGACCTTAATCTCAAACACCATTCCTGATTTCATCACTTCTGACTGACTGCCTTCCACAGTCTCTAACCTTATCGTTTCACAGCCCCTCACAGCCAGGATTTACCTTCTCCCCAAAATCCATAAATACAACTGCCCTGGAAGACCCATTATTTCTGCCTGCTCCTGTCCCACTGAAATGATTTCCATGCACCCCGACTCCATTCTATCCCCCCCTGGTCCAATCTCTCCCGACCTATGCCCAAGATATCTCTCGTTAATGACTTCCACTTTCCGAGCCCCCACTCCCTCATCTTTACTACGGGTGTTCAATTGGTCTACACCTCCAGCCACCGTCAGGAAGGCCTTAATGCCGTCTATTTCTTCCTTGACCACAGAACCATCCAAATTTCCTCTATTAACACACTACGCCACCATGCGGAGCTGGTCCTCACCCTTCACAAATGCTCATTCGACTCCTCCCACTTCCTCCAAGTATAAGGCATAGCTATGGGCACCCGCATGGGCTCCAGCTATGCCTGCCCTGTGTTGGATACATAGAAAATAGGTTTAGGAGGAGACCATTCGGCCTTTCAAGACAGCACCGCCATTCATTGTGATTATTGCTGATCATCCACAATCAGTAACCTGTGCCTGCCTTCTCCCCATGGCTCTTGATTCTGCTAGCCCCGAGAGCTCGATCTGACTCTCTTTCAAATTCATCCAGTGAATTTAATAATTCCTGTTCCAGGCGTACACTGGCCCTATCCCCGAACTCTATCTTTGTTACATTGATGACTGCATCAGTGCTACCTCCTGCACCCATGCAGAACTCATGGACTTTATTAACTTCCCCACTAATTTTCATCCTGCACTCAAATTTACTTGGACCATCTCTGACACCACCCTCCCCTTTATGATCTCACAGTCTCCATCACAGGAGATAGACAATCAACTGACGTCTGTTACAAACCTACTGATTCCCACAACTATGTCTACTGTACTTCTTCCCACCCTGCTTCCTGCAAAGACTCTATCCCCTACTCCAAATTCCTCCGTCTACACCGCATCTGTGCCCACGATGATATGTTCCATACCATGACATCCGAGATGTCCTCATTCTTTAGGGAATAGGGGTTCCCCTCTCACCTCATAGATGAGATCCTCACTCGTGTCTCCTCGGTACCCTGCAGCTCTGCCCTTGTCACAACAGGGATATAGTCCCCCTAGTTCTTACCTTTCACCCCATCAGCCATCGCATACAACACATAATCCTCTGAAATTTCCGCCATCTCCAACGGGATCCCACCACTAACCACATTTTCCCATCTCCACCCCTTTCCACATTGCGCAGAGACCGTTCCCTCCGCAAATCCCTGGTTAACTCATCCCTTCCCGCACAAATCACCCCCTCCCCCGGTATCTTCCCCGCAACAGCAGAAGATGCAACACCTGTCCCTATACCTCCTCCCTTGACTTTGTCTAGGGACCCCGACAGACCTTTCACGTTAGGTGGAGATTCATTTGCACCTCTTCCAACCTTATCTACGGTATCCGTTGTTCAAGATATGGACTATTATACATTGGCATGACCAAACAGACTGGGCGATCATTTCACAGAACACCTTCGCTCAGTCCGACTGGACCTATCTGAGCTCCCAGTTGCTAAACACTTTAATTCCCCTTCCCATTCCCAACCAGAACTCTCTGTCCTAGGTCTCCTCCATTGTCAGAGTGAGGCTGAATTCTGACCAGCTGCCCATTAACCAGCTCCAACTTCTCAAACTGACTTGAAAGCTCATAATGTATTCAGCAACTGCCTCACATGTTCTTGTGAGCATATTTTAATTTTTGCTTTCATATCTACCCGATCCATTTTTTTTAATTTCCTGCTTGCCCTAGATTTAGTGCACTGCGAAGTGAGTTTACAATAAAATCCTGTCAATGCCCCATGAACTAAGTTTCAGCCTGCTCACGTTAAACAAGTTGCAACCATTTTAAAATGCATAGACAAAGATTTGACGCAATACATTAGACGAATATCACCTAAGTTTTGTTGTGAGGAAATTAAGATCCATAGTACTTCCGAAGGATAGGACAGGTTTACAATACAATACAATACAATTTATTTGTCACTTGAACCTCATAGAGGCTCAAATGAAATGTTGTTTCTACAGTCATACACACAAGAAAAAAAGACCCAAGACACAACACGCCTTAGACAGACATCCATCACAGCTCATCTCCTCCTCGCTGTGATGGAAGGCAAAAAAACATCTCTCCCCTGCACTCCCCATTCCCCTCCCGATGTCAGAGTCAGAGTCAAAGCCCCCGGCGGGCGATGGTAATTGTCCCGCGGCCATTAACGCCGCGCCGGGCGATGCAAGGCCGCGCTCCGGGTCTTGTTGTTGGAGCCCCCGGCGGGCGCTAGCAAAGTTCCGCAGCCGTTGAAGCCACGCTGGGCGATGATGTAAGCCCCCGCTCCAGGTACTCCTCGACCCCACGACTCGGGCAAGAGAAGTCGCCGTTGCGGAAGTCCCGAAATGCGGTCACCCAGCAGGGACCCTCGGGCTACCGATATTACTGTCTGCCCGACCTGCGGTTGGAGCCTCAGAATCTCCGGGGGTCGGGTCACAGCAGCGCGCCACCACCGCTCCACCCGCTCCGAACTCGGTCAGCTCTACGATGGTGAGTAGCTCCGCAGCTCCGCGACTGGAGCCCCAGGTCGTTCCTGCTGGAGGCCGCTCCACGTTGCAGCCCCAACAACAACGGAGACCCGACAAGGAAAAGGTCGAGTTCGCTGCGCAGGGGAAAGATTTAAAAAGTTTCCCCCCCACCCCCCCCCCCCCCCCACACACACACACACACACACACACACACACACACACACAGATACACACACACACACACACACACACACACACACACACACACACACATACCCCATCAAAAAAAAAAAAAAAACTACATTAAAACGGGACAAAAAATAACAAAAGAACAGACGGACTGCAGAGGCCACTGCGATGTGAGTTGCGCCACCCACATGTCTTCCATTTTATTCCATTCCATTTGGAGGGATATGGACCAGATGTGGGCGGGTGGAACTAGTGTGGCTTGTACATGTTGGTCAGTGTTGGCAAGTTGGGCTGATGGGCCTGTTTCCACACTGTATCATGGGCAGTAATCTCAGAGGGATGGGGGGGGGGGGGGGGGTACGTCCCTCCCATGTTTTGAGAGGTGGGGAACAATCACGCCCCCATGGTTTGTAATCAGGATTTTGAAATTCGGTGAAAAATTCTATTAAAATCTCCGCTTTCCGCGATAAAGTGGGGGTGTCACTGTATAGGCTCCCAAAATTGAAGCCCCCTCCGGCAAATTTTAAGCCGAGCCGGGCAATGAAAGGCCCCGCACACGGACCAATTCAAGTCCCACGATTCGGGGCGGATGAAGTTGCTGTTGCTGGAGTTCGGAGTCAGTCACCAACCAGGTCAGCTCCCGATGTTACTGTCCACAGGGCCCACGGCCAAAGTATCGTGTGTGTGTCAGTGTGCGTGCGCGTGCGTGGGGCCTCCAAGAAACAGTGCCCCCCAAAATGGCGTTCCCCTCCATGTTTTGATAGTGATTTCTGACCCTGCTATCACTCTATGACTATAAAGCCAGTCAGCAGAAGAAGAAATGCTGCATCTCACTGTATGATTAGGGGACTCCTGCAACAGTGTGGGCCATCATTATCCCTTACATCCCATGTGTTTGGGATCCAATCCATCCAGTGGAGGAAACAATTGATGTTGATGTAAGTGGAAAATAGGATTAGTGTTCTTGGATAGAAACATAGAAAATAGGTGCAGGATGAGGCCATTCGGCCCTTCGAGCCATTCATTGTGATCATGGCTGATCGTCCCCAATCAATAACCAGTGCCTGCATTCTCCCCATATCCCTTGACTCCACTAGCCCCCAGAGCTCTAACTAACTCTCTTAAATCCATCCAGTGACTTGGCCTCTGCTCCCAACTGTGGCAGGGAATTCCTCAAATTCACAACTCTCTGGGTGAAAAGGTTTTTTCTCACCCCAGTCTTAAATGGCCTCCCCTTTATTCTAACACTGTGGCCCCTGGTTCTGGACTCGCCCAACATTGGGAACATTTTTCCTACATCTAGCTTGTCCATTCCTTTTATAATTTTATATTTTCTATAAGATCCTCCCTCATCCTTCTAAACTCCAGTGAATACAAGCCTAGTCTTTTGAATCTTTCCTCATATGACAGTCCCGCCATCCCAGGGATCAATTTCGTGAACCTACGCTGCACTGCCTCAATCACAAGGATGTCCTTCCTCTAATTAGGAGACCAAAACTGTACACAATACTCCAGATGTGGTCTTCTCAGAGCCCTACACAACTGCAGAAGAACCTCTCTACTCCTATACTGAAATCCTCTTGTTATGAAGGCCAACATTCCATTAGCTTTCTTTACTGCCTGCTGTACCTGCACGCCAACTTTCAGTGACCGGTGTACAAGGACAGTCAGGTCTCGTTGTATCTCCCCCTTACCTAACCTAACCCCGTTGAGATAATAATCTGCCCCCTTGTTTTTGCCGCCAAGGTGGATAACCTCACATTTATCTATATTATACTGCATCTGCCACGCATCTGCCCACTCACTCAACCTGTCCAGGTCACCCTGCAACCTCCTAACATAGAAAATAGGAGCAGGAGTAGGCCATTCGGCCCTTCGAGCCTGTACCATTCAATATGATCATGGCTGATCATCCAACTCAGGATCCTGTACCTGCCTTCTCTCCATACCCCCTGATCCCTTTAGCCACAAGGACCACATCTAACTCCCTCTAACATACCTCTTCACAGTTCACACTGCCACGCAGCTTTGTGTCATCTGCAAACTTGCTAGTGTTGCTCCTAATTCCCTCTTCCAAATCATTAATATATATGGGAAATAGTTGCGGCCCCAACACCGAGCTTTGCGGCACTCCACTCACCACTGCCTGCCATTCTGAAAAGACCTGTTCACTCCTTCTCTTTGCTTCCGGTCTGCCAACCAATTTTCTATCCATGTCAACACCCTACCCCCAATACCATGTGCTCTAATTTTAATCACCAGTCTCCCATGCGCGACCTCATGGCTCACGTGGCTCTGACTCCCATGGCTATCTGGACTACACTTCTTCCCACCCTTCTTCCTGTAAGGACTCCATCTCCTACTCCCAATGTCACCGTCTATGCCGCATCTGCTCCCAGGATGAGGCGTTCCACACCAGGGCATCGGAAATGTCCTCATTCTTCAGGGAACGGGTGTTCCCCTCCCCTACTATAGATGAGGCTCTCGCCAGGGTCTCTTCAATACCCCGTAACATTGCTCTCTCTCCCCATCCCCCCCACTCGCAACAAGGGCAGAGTCCCCCTAGTCCTCACCTTTCATGCCACTAGCCGTCACATACAACAAATAGTCCTCCGTCATTTCCGCCACCTCCAACGTGACCCCACCACTCGCCACATCTTCCCATCTCCCGCACGTCTGCTTTCCGCAAAGACCGCTCCCTCCGTAACTCCCTGGTCAATTCGTCCCTTCCTTCCCACAACACCACCCCTCCCCCCTCCCCCCGGGCACTTTCCCTTGCAACAGCAAGAGATACTACATTTGTCGCTTATCATCCCCCCTCAACTCCATTCAAGGACCCAAGCAGTTGTTCCAGGTGCGATAGAGATTCACCTGCATATCCTCCAACCTCATCTATTGCATCCGCTGCTCTAGATGTCAGCTGATCTACATTGGTGACGTAGCGTAGGCTTGGCGATCGCTTCGCCGAACACCTCCGCCCGGTCCGCATTAACCAATCTGATCTTCCTGTGGCTCAGCACTTCAACTCCCCCTCCCATTCCGTATCCGACCTTTCTGTCCTGGGCCTCCTCCATGGCCAGAGTGAGGACCACCGGACATTGGAGGAGCAGCGCCTCATATTCCGCTTGGGCAGTTTGCACCCCAGCGGCATAAACATTGACTTCTCCAATTTCCGTTAGCCCTTGTTGTCACCTCCCCTCCCCTTCTCAGCCCTCGAGCTTCTCTTCCTTTCTCCTTTCTTCTCCCAAACCCCCACCCCCTCCCTACATTCGTCTGAAGAAGGGTTTTGGAATGTTACAGGAATGGACCCCGGCGGGAGCAACTGTGATCGCATATCCCGCATGGAGCGGTTGATGGATCAGAAGCTCCTATGTGACATGCTCCGGTATATGGAGCCTAGTCACCAGGGGGTCCTTGTACGCCCATAGCAGCACCTTATTGAGGGCTGCATAATGCAACTCCCTTGACAGAGGGGTGCATTAGGAGTCACTTCTGGGCTGACTCTGAAGACTGAAGAAACCACAAGTGTGCAGGGGGTGCAGGAACAACACTACCAGCACCAGGAGCTCAACGAGTGGCCGTCGGGTTCAGGAAGGCTATATCATCACGCAAGACCTCACATCTTCGACGGCAGCACCCCTACGCACCCACCAGCAAACCACGATGAACTGAAGCTGGTGAAAGCTTGAAGGCCGTACAACCAGGACAAAGGTCTTTTTTAGGCCACAGCCCAGAATGGCCTTCGTTGGAAGATGCGCCAACCTCGTACGCGAGCTCCTCTACCTCCAGGAGCAGATGTAAAATCATGCGCACATGTTTGAGGCAGCTCCTGGTCGGGTTGCATAAGTCCTCCCATTCGGATAAGGTATGGAACCTCACCGATGATGTCTCCAATCACGGATACAAGTTGGTAATATTAAACTGGTTTGAATATTTACACTGGTTTGGGATAACACTAGATTAGTTTATACTGCACACAATTATGGTTGGAGTTGCCTTTCAAGGCAGGCTCACAAGAATGGGATGTGGACCGATCATTGTCAACAGCCTCAACCCGCATGTGCAGTATAGACTTTTCTGAATAACTTCCATGTGATCATTTCCGCTCACAGGGTTGAAGATATTTGAAATTTAACTGGATGAGGCAATGATTCACTCAGCAGCATTACAATGGGCTAACTCCAGTTTCCAGATTATTTACCAAATCACTACTATTGGTGCTTCGGCTGCACAGAGCTAACAAATAAGTAGCATGGCCAATATGGATGATATTGAACATACTGTATTTTACTAAATTAGCCTTATCAGCCACATAGCTATATTTGAGGAATTGGTTCTCACCCGTCCAGTTAAATTTAAATTAAGTTGATACCAACTGAAACTATTGATTGTTGGGATACAATCATCCATTTATTGGTCTGGGATCAGCTCTGAGACAAAAAATTAGACCTCTACTATTTTTAGCTGAAACAATCAAAGTCACTATGATGAACAGCTTTGCTCCACTAAAACCTCTTATCCGTAAATCTTCAGTCATTTCCAAACTGATGCTATTGCCCAAAAATGGGTAATTTACTAATACCATCTCTAGTTACAGAGGGAGATGGGATTAGCATGAGTTATCAAGTGTTCAGTCATGGTATCAACTGCCAATGGACACCAGGTGCATTCTGGGCATTAAATGGTGTGTAGATATGCATATACGGCATGCACAATTCCAAGGTGGTGGTATATGTTAATCACAAAGGTACAATCAAATCAAAGTATCCGGTGATGGTTTTACCCAACCACATTTAGCACTGGTGTATTATTATACAAAACCAATGACAACACAGAATGAATGTGTGATCACAAAGTATTTAATGACAATGTGGATTGATAGAACACTAACTATTGAGCTATATTTAAGAGGGAGTTAGATGTGGCCCTTGTGGCTAAAGGGATCGGGGGGTATGGAGAGAAGGCAGGTACAGGATACTGAGTTGGATGATCAGCCATGATCATATTGAATGGCGGTGCAGGCTCGAAGGGCCGAATGGCCTACTCCTGCACCTATTTTCTATGTTTCTATGAGTTGCTTGCATCCAGTTTCAATCACCAGTGAACGAGGCATACAGTGGCGAAGGGTGCATTCTCGCTACACTAGGAAGGAATGTTCATTTATGTCTTCCTCCATTTGGCCTCAATAGACGGGTTTTGCAAAATTCAGCAAGATTCCCGCTTCCAGGTTTTCATAGTCCCTGCCTGGGTTATACACCTATGGCTCCTGCTGAGGCGAAGAATGAACATAAACCTTGCATGGTTGATCCCGGATAAAAAGATGCTGGTTCAGTTGTGATGTTGAAACCATCCTCTGTATGATATAATCAATCATAGACTTACAGACTCTGAGAGATTGTTTCTGCGGCTTTTGGTTGTCAAACCATGAGTGTTAAGAGTGCTCACTACAGATTGCAGGGATAGCACCAAATAGCAGCAATCTGCATAGGAGATGGGAAGCATTGTTTATTCTTCCTTACGTTTAATCGGCACGGATGACTGACACATTAAAATTCAGTTTTATGGGATTATAACATTAAGTTACTATTCCATTACTGTGCCTTAAGTACCTCCTAATCATTTGGCTGATGAGTACATAAACCACTCTGTCCCTCACCCTCCGATATCCAGAGAATGAAGGGATCGTCAGCTTAAAACCTCCCAGGTTTAGGGACGCACAGATATGGGTTGTTAACATTGTACTACGTCACTTCACCGATGGGCATCAGCAACATCCCTGCCCATGGTCATACTCACGTACTAGTGATTATGCCATGGCACTGAGTACAGCGCTATGCGTCCAGTCATTGCGACGCTGGATAGGATGATCATATCTGCGGGCTATAATAACATGTTTTGTTTATGATTAATCAAGCAGATTAGACAGGGACACAAGACCAAACTAGAGTTGCATATCCCATGGACATTGGGTTGTGCGTGATCACGCATTTACACCAGTATGTCAAGGTTCCTAAGAGCTTTATAGACTGACAGCAATATTATTAGTTACATAAAATAGTAAGATTAAACGAGAACTTACCAGTTTGAAGTTTGATCTGTATTTTATGAGGAGTTACGATGAGGGATTTCGTGAAGAACCCCGCTTCCACGCATGCGTGTCATTCTTCAAAGCAGCGGTGTGAGGTCACAGAAACCTATAATGATCTAACATAGTAAGATTATCAAAGAGATACCAGTTTTTGATATGATCATAAGAGGGTGGGAGCGGAGGGCACGAAATCCCTCATCGTAACTCCTCATAAAATACAGATCAAACTTCAAACTGGTAAGTTCTCGTTTAATCTTACTATTTTACTTCGGAGTCACGTGAGTGACTTCGTGAAGATTTCAAAGCTCTGTGACCTCATGCCGTGGAACGAGTCCATGCTTCACAACTGCCTTGGGTATTGGGAGAGAGCATCATTAGTAGTTTTAAAACACAATTATACAAAGAGTTGTGTGGTATAACGAAAAAATATAACATTTTTTTAAATTTGAGAATCATAACCCTGTAACCTATCGGGCAAATTATTTTGTTGAACCTAAAATGTTTTCTTAATACAATGATGGCTCCAAATTAACTGGTTTATAATACAACCTGTGGAAAAACCCTTTTTTAAAATGACCCTCCTGCCATTCTGAGGATTTGGTCTGTGGGTACCTGTACAATATTGCTGCGGATGTTGCTGCAGTCCTGGTGGAATGAGAGTTGAAACATCAGTGTCTATTCCTGCCATTTTTAGGACCTATTTGAGCCACCTTGATATAGTTTCAATCGTGACCCTATCATGCAGTTTCTTGTAAGAGATAAACAACTCCATACTCTGACCTCGAATGTTCTGAGTATATGCTATGTATTGTTAGATGTGTCTTGTTATACACAGTCGTTTGCCATATGGGTGTACCATAAAATCAAACCCTAGACCCGAGGAACCCGATCTGTTTTCTTTTATTAAATCCTGTATGACAACACCAGTTTCTCGGTGAGATGATCAGGGAGTCCAGGCTCAGTTTGCTTAATGGCTGGACTTGTTGTGCGGTAAATAACACCATGAGCATAACCATCTTCCTGGTCTGTTACTGAGGTGACAACGCTGTTATGAGCTACAAGCTCCTCAGCATGTTGAGAAAACGACACCCATGTCCCAGATTTCGGAGTACCTGGTTTGCTTACCAGGGGTGCGTTCCCACCGCGTGCCGTTCCGATCCTTGTGATAGGTAATTGGAGAGTGCACTTGTGGCACTATTGAAGGCACTGTAGCTCCATCGATTATCCTAATGGAGGCTTGTAAAAATTCCAATACGGCCAGAATGTTCTTGGCCTTTTGGTCGAGATTGTTGTCCAAGCAGTATATGCCCCATTTCTTGATGTGTCCAAGGTACTGCTTCCGTGTTGACAGTCTTAGTGCAGATGAGATGAGATTCATCGTCCTGTCTGACAGTGTAGTGGGTCTGTTAGACTCTACAAATCAATAAATCCATAGTGTTATGGCATGGATGACTTCCTCCAGTCACTGGATAAATCAATAATTTTTTGGCAATGTTCATAGGGAACATGGTTCTAACACCATCCCCTGTAAGACTGAAATACCATGATTGAGAAGGTCAGTCGGGTACTCTGAGAATTCCAGATGCCGAGTGTGGTTGAATTTTCCCTAGTACCCCATTGATGGGGCCGAACGGGGGAAAACATCACCCTATGGCTTATTTACATAACAATGCCAAGCTGGTTTACGAATTTTAGTACATAATAATGGGGCTAATGATTGCCCCTTTTGTAAGCTCTATATTGCCAAAGTTCCTCTATTGAGTCAATGCCTGCCATATAGAAACCCGCAACTGACACCAAGTCTATATCAATAATAAGAGCATCCATCTTAAAATGAATATCTAGAACAAATGTGTTTAGGGTTAAAATCAATGATAATCCTGCAACCCTACTCTATCTTATATTTAATAAATATGTTCAATCCCATCTTTTGTGTACAATTCTTGTAGCACCATGTGGGTTTTAGATTGTTTGGTTTATGTAAGGACAAAATGCCCTTCTGGTGTATGATGTACTGTGGTTATTGGGATGAGAAAAACCCTATCAGATAACCCTGAATACTGCTGAGATTATATGAATCTGTAGTGATTATATACCATACATAACTGTAGTGTTGCAACCTCCCCTACCCTTGTAGGTCCCTATTTTAACAGAAGAAAACCCCACCCACCTACCTCCATGGTTACCGGTGGTTTTGTTATTTCCTTGGTTTTTTGAAAATAAGGTTCTGGTTTAATATTTCTTGTTCGGGGTTGTGTGGGAGGTTGAGGCTTCCGCATCTTCCAGGGTGGCCGCCCTGGCCATACCCTAAAACGGATCCTGCAGGTTATATTGATTTCTGACACTGCTACTGGTATGAGCCACATTTTTTATGGCCTTGCCTGTGGCTGGTATCATGCTCCAAAATAGGCCCTTGCGCTGGCCTTGATGAGCCCCAGTGTCTTGGCTTAGTCCACACACGGTTCTTTATTTGCAAATGGTAGCATTTTTGGGGTCCTAGTGCTGGCTGAATGGCCGCCTTCCACGTGTAGTTCAGGTTATATTGCATATTATTAAACAGATCTAGTGCGTCTTGATGGTCTTTGGTTACCTACGTTTAGTCCAGGGTGCTGGTGTGTGCTATGATGCCTTCCGTCAATCCCTTGAAGGTTCTCTGGATCTTGAGGTCCTGGTTCCTGATGTTCGTCCATATGCTGCCAAATGCATTGGATTACACTGGGCACCTGTAATGCCTCACCGTTGCCAGGTGGCAGATGTCTGGCCAGTGTTTGTAAATTTTTCTTGTTGGCGTTTGTGGCCAGACATATAGTAATACTATTGCCATCCTGGATCCAAGTCTACCCATGTTTGACTTGGCTAAAGTAATCGGCCACCATGTCCAGCAGAGTCCCTGCTGTGTTAGGATCATGGGACGCTGTATTACCAGGCTCTGGCCCATCAGGGTCCTGCCTACTCTTTTTTATAGAGTTAGAGATCTCTAGGGTCCCACACGGGGTACCCATGTGGGGCTTAACTGCTGCCCACTTGTCTTTTGTTCTGCGGACCCCTCTTGCAGGTCAGCCCAGAACTGACCCACAGTGCTCCCCTCTGATGGGTTAAAAGCATTGTGCAGCCCTCAAAGAGGTACTGCTGTGGGTTTATCACGTTGGAGCAAGGCTCCATACACCGCTTCTTCCCGCTCCAGCCCTCTCGGGCGCTGGTTGCCGGCGGTTTTATGCAAAGTCGGACCCTTCTGAGTCCACTACCTTGTTTGATTTGTGTCTAGCCTACCGCTCGGTCACATGGATCTGGCCGGTGCGGGGCCGACATCGGGCACAGCTGATCCCACTACGGTTGATCCAAGTGCCGCTGGCTGCTGCTGGCTGCCCGCTGTTCCATGGTCCTCCTTCTCCAGTTTTGTCCTTCCTTCCGTGAAGTGGATATGGCCGGTGTGGAAGACATCTGGCACAGCTGCTTCCATCTATTCCTTTAACCTGACTTCAACGCTCTCAGCACTCCTGGCTGCTCCTTTATCTTAGACCCCTGGGACCCACCCCCGTACTGACGGTACTGGTCCCTTATGGTCGTTGCAGCCGGTCAACCCCACTCTAATGCCCTCAATTCTGGGCACTCCTACTTATATGGTCCTTAGATAAGGGACATATAAGACATTAAAACTGATGATAACAGCTACTATAGTTTTTATATAATATATATAGTCCCTAGATAAGGGGTGTATCAGATATTAAACTGATAAGAACAGATACTACACTTGATCTTAGCCAAAAAGCCGAGAAGCGATTATTGTAACTAAAACCCCGCTGGGACCGATCCTGGTACTCACATACTGGTCCCTTGTAGTAGTTTGCAGCCAGTCAACTGCAAAGTCCTTTGCTGCCAAGAAATGAACTTTCTCACCATGCTGGAGCGAAGTTGGGCACAGGTGTTTTTCCCCCTCCGGGAATCGATGTGCCCATGCTGCTCCTGCCGTTGCCAGCTCCTCACGAAGTGCCAGCTGCCACTGCTGCTGTCTGTGCTCCTGCCACTGTCTGTGCTCCTGCAGCTGCCGGCTGCCACTGCTGCTGCTGCTGTTGCCGCTGCCGCTGCTGCTGCTGCCGCTCCTCCGCGGTTCTCCCGCCGGCCTTCTGCACCTTACATGGACCTGGTCCATGTCTGCACCTAGAAAGGTAAGTTGAAGGAAACGCAGGGTCTCTTACCTGCTGTTCCCGACTTTCCTTCTCCCGCCGGTGACCGTCGTTCCCTGTGTCGGGTTCAAGCCGCTTGGACCGACCCCGGTGTTCACGGGCCTGGTCCTTCGCGGCAGTTCCGCAGCCAGTAACCCCGGCTGTTCCTATAGATCCCCTGGACCCTGGTGCTTACCTTGTGAACAAGGTTTTCAGCCCGAACGTCCCGTTCCGACTCCATAAGTGCCGCTGCACTCGCTGAGCGTTTCGAGCCCCGGTACCGCTGTTCCGAGCTGTCTGTCCCGCAGCCTCTGTGCTGGCTGCTACCGACTGCTCCCAAGCCAGTCTCGTTTGAGACTGGCATACGGGACCTCTTTACTTTGCTTCCCGTCCGGCCGAGAGGTGAATTTTGCCGGTGCGGGAGCAAAGTCGGGCTCAGGTTGTTCCCCTCCAGGGAAACTCGTGCTGTTGCTGCTGCTGGCTGCTCGCCCTCCACGGGTCTCCCCGCAAGCTTTCCGCAGCCTCCTAAAAGTAAGTAGTAAAAAGGAACGCAGAGTCTCTTACCTGCTGTTCCCGACTTTCAAATCTCCCGCTTGGGGAACGCCGTTCCCCCCTGTGTGACTCGTTGCAATGCGTGTAGCGATATGACACGCATGCGTGGAAGCGGGGTTCTTCACGAAGTCACTCACGTGACTCCGAAGTAAAATCTAGTTAGAATGAATCACTATGAACCTTCTCCAGATGGTTAAATGAGTCTGGCATATACAGGAGTGTACATTGACATTGAGTCTCACTCCACCAGGACCGCTATACCTCAGCAGCAGGGATGGACCACATCCTAGCGGTTGCAGGATGGTCAAACTATTGATCTGTCCAAATATTCAGAATAAACCTATTGCCAGGACAGGGGTATTTGCCAACTCTATGTTAGGTATGGTTCATACTTCTTGGTTACTATTGCCACTATTATTCACTAATAGCATCAACATGTCTATATCTATGTCATGTCTGAATGCATTCTTAATGTTCACTCATCATTGACCTACTGATGCAGTGTATGACGCCTGGACTCGGTTCCACGGCATGAAATCACAGAGCTTTAAAATCTTCACGTAGCCACTCACGTGACTCCGAAGTAAAATAGTAAGATTAAACGAGAACTTACCAGTTTGAAGTTTGATCTTTATTGTATGAGGAGTAACGTTGAGGGATTACGTGCCCTCCGCTTCCAGCCCTGTATCATATAGTATTCTGGTTCTCTTATCTTACTATGTTCAGCTCAACAACTGTTTTCTGTGATTTCACACCGCTGCTTTGAAGATTGACACGCATGCATACTGGACGGGGTCTTCACGTAATCCCTCAACGTTACTCCTCATAAAATAAAGATCAAACTTCAAACTGGTAAGTTCTCGTTTAATCTTACTATTTTGTGTGGTTTTATAGTGGTTCCACCCTGATTGAAATTTTATGAAACGGCATTTGAATGTGGTTGTCTTGCACCCTGCTTGAAATGGCATGAAACTGCACTAGCATTTGGTGGCCTTGCACCCTGCTTGAATTGACATGAAACTGCACTTGAATTTGGTGGCCATGCACCCTGCTTGAAATGGCATGAAACTGCACTTGAATGTGGTGGCCTTGCACCCTGCTTGAAGTGGCATCAAAATGCACTTGAGTTTGGTGGCCCTGCTCCATGCTTGAAGTGGTATGAAACTGCACTTGCAGCCTGCTTATAACCATATAACATATAACCATATAACAATTACAGCACGGAAACAGGCCACCTCGGCCCTACAAGTCCGTGCCGAACACTTATTTTCCCCTAGTCCCATCTACCTGCACTCAGACCATAACGCTCCATTCCTTTCCCATCCATATACCTATCCAATTTATTTTTAAATGGTAAAATCGAACCTGCCTCCACCACTTCCACTGGAAGCTCATTCCACACAGCTTCACCTCTATGAGTAAAGAAGTTCCCCCTCATGTTATCCCTAAACTTCTGTCCCTTCATTCTGAAGTCATGTCCTCTTGTTTGAATCTTCCCTACTCTCAATGGGAAAAGCTTATCCACGTCAACTCTGTCTATCCCTCTCATCATTTTAAAGACCTCTATCAAGTCCCCCCTTAACCTTCTGCGCTCCAAAGAATAAAGACCTAACTTATTCAACTTTCCTCTGTAACTTAGTTGCTGAAACCCAGGCAACATTCTAGTAAATCTCCTCCGTACTCTCTCTATATTGTTGACATTCTTCCTATTATTGGGCGACCAAAATTGTACACCATACTCCAGAATTGGTCTCACCAATGCCTTGTACAATTTTAACATTACATCCCAACTTCTATACTCAATGCTCTGCTTTATAAAGGCTACCATACCAAAAGCTTTCTTTACCACCCTATCTACATGAGATTCCACCTTCAGGGAACTATGCACAGTTATTCCTAGATCCCTCTGTTCAACTGCATTCCTCAATTCGCTACCATTTACCATGTACGTCCTATTTTGATTTGTCCTGCCAAGATGTAGCACCTCACACTTATCAGCATTAAACTCCCTGCCATCTTTCAGCCCATTCTTCCAAATGGCCTAAATCTCTCTGTAGACTTTGGAAATCTACTTCATTATCCACAACCCCACCTATCTTAGTATCATCTGCATACTTACTAATCCAATTTACCACACCATCATCCAGATCATTGATGTACATGACAAACAACAGTGGACCCAACACAGATCCCTGAGGCACCCCACTAGTCACTGGCCTCCAACCTGACAAACAACCATCCACCATTACTCTCTGGCATCTCCCATTCAGCCACTGTTGAATCCATCTTGCTACTCCTGCATTTATACCCAACAATTGAACCTTCTTAACCAACATTCCACGTGGAACCTTGTCAAAGGCCTTACTAATGTCAATATAGACAACATACACTGCTTTACCCTCATCAATTTCCCTAATAACCGCTTCAAAAAAATTCAAGAAGATTAGTCAGCTTGAAGTGGTCGGAAACTGCACTTGCATTCGGTGGCCTTGCACCCGGCTTGAAGTGGTAAGAAACTGCATTTGAATTTGGTGGCCTTACACCCTGCTTGAAATGGAATTTCAAAGAATGGCCAACTGTCAACTGTTAGCCCACCAGCCGTTAGTGAGCTGCCAGCACACCAGGCTTGAGTGACTGAGGTGCCACCCCAAGAATCCATTTGGCCCACAATGTCCATACTAACCAGTCCCTTCAGCCCACAGTACCCATGCGTCGGGGGACCAGTCCTCCCGTGTGAACATGGGACCCGACGGGTCACACTTAGTCTAGTCCCCTTTATATTTTACCCTTCTCATTTTAAACCTGTGTTCTTTATTTTTAGACACCCTCCCCCCCCCCCCCCCCCCCCCCCCCCCATCCTGGGAAAAAAACAGTGACCTTATCCAAGCAGCTGGTGATTTTTCACAACTCTATAAGGACAATTTACAGAATCCAATTAACCTGCAGACCAGGAGAATATACAGACTCCATACAGACAGCACCCATAATCAGGATTGAACCCAGCTCTCTAGTTCTGTTTAGTTTAGAGACAGGCCCTTCGGCCCACTGAGTGCGTGCCGACCAACGATCCCTGCACATCAACACTAACCTACTAGGGACAATTTTTACATTTACCAAATCAAGTAACCTATAAACATCTACGGATTTATAATAATAATAATACATTTTATTTATGGGCGCCTTTCAAGAGTCTCAAGGACACCTTACAAAAATTTAGCAGGTAGAGGAAAAACATGGAAGGGGAATGCAAATAAATAGTAGAGACATGACTAGTACACAAATTAAAGACAGAATTCAATACAAAACACAATATGAGGCAATTCATGCACAGATGAAAAGGGAGGGGGACGTGGGGCTAAGGATAGGCAGATGTGAAGAGATGGGTCTTGAGGCGGGACTGGAAGATGGTGAGGGACATGGAATTGCGGATCAGTTGGGGGAGGGAGTTCCAGAGCCTGGGAGCTGCCCTGGAGAAGGCTCTGTCCCCAAAACTGCGGAGGTTGGACGTGTGGATGGAGAGGAGACCGGCTGATGTGGATCTGAGGGACCGTGAGGGTTGGTAGGGGGAGAGGAGGTCAGTGAGATATGGGGGGGGGGGGGGGGATGGTGGAGGGCTTTGTAGGCGAGGATCAGGATTTTGTAGGTGATCCGGTGGGAGATGGGAAGCCAGTGAAGTTGTTTGAGGACTGGAGTGATGTGATGCCAGGATTTGGTGTGGGTGATGAGTCGGGCGGCTGCGTTCTGGACCAGTTGGAGTCGGTTGATGTAGGTGGAGCTGATGCCAAGGAGAAGTGAGTTGCAATAGTCCAGTCGGGAGGAGATGAAGGCATGGATGAGTCTTTCAGCAGCGGGGGGTGTGAGAGAGGGTCTGAGTTTGGCGATGTTGCGGAGATGAAAGAAGGAGGTTTTAATGACATGGCGGATTTGAGGCTCAAGGGAGAGGGTGGAATCAAAGATCACGCCAAGGTTGCGGGCCTGGGGAGATGGGGAGACAGTGGTGCCGTCGATGGTGAGAGTGGGATTATTGATTTTGCTGAGTGTGGCTTTGGAGCCTATGAGGATGAATTCTGTCTTATCGCTGTTGAGTTTGAGGAAGTTATGTTGCATCCAGGTTTTTATAGCTGAGAAACAGGAGTTGATATGGGAGAGGGGGGGGGTGGTGGGGGGGATTTGGTGCCGAGGTAGATCTGGGTGTCATCGGCGTAACAGTGGAAGTCCAGGTTGACGTGGCGGAGTATCTGACCAATGGGGAGGATGTAGATGATGAAGATGAGGGGGCCGAGTACGGAGCCTTGGGGAACGTCTTGAGTGACTGTGGCTATAGCAGAGGTGCGGTTATGGAGAGAGATGAAGTGGGATCTGTTGGAAAGGTAGGAACGGAGCCAGCTGAGTGCAGAGCCTTCAATGCCGAGGTCTTTGAGTCCGGTGAGCAGGATGTTATGGTTCAATGTATCGAAGGCTGCGCTCAGGTCGAGGAGGATGAGGATGTTGAGGGAACCAGTGTCAGCAGAGGTGAGGAGGTCGTTGAGGACTTTGAGGAGAGCAGTTTCTGTGCTATGGTGGGGGCGAAAGCCAGATTGGAGGGGTTCAAGTAGGTTCTACGCAAGGAGGTGGGAATGAAGTTGCGACGCAACGATACGCTCCAGGATTTTTGAAAGAAAGGGTTTGTGTAAATATGCTCTTCTCAAGCTTACCCCCCTAGTCTAGTTCAGTAAAAAACACTGACTCAAGCACTGGACCAACTAAACTTTATTTTTAGAATGAACAACAAATTCCCCTATTCGATACCTAAACCACCACGGGTTTGATCCTTGTCTCTACCTGCCCAAGCCACATGCAAGCAGACACACTCCACAAGGTCACGCAGTCCCAAGCATCCCGACAGAAGATCGACACCGATCTAGGATGGGGCTACATTTCATAGGTCCATGAACCTTGAGGGGCCGAACTACATAGGGGTGGTCTCTGTACAGTCCAATCAAGCATATTTATTACATTTATACATTATTGACAGTTCCCGCCAACCAATTACAGAGTCTCCCATACAATGTTTCTTGCAGAAGCTTCGGGAAGGAAGCTAACCATATGAATTACCCTGGAACTCAAAACATTTAATACTCTGGACAATCAACAAACAGCAGGGTAACTGTCTTGCAATATTATTTACATTATTTACAATTCTTTTGCTGCAACCCAATCAAACTCATGCTTTTACAATACTTTGGAGGTTCTCTGCAAGAATCTCATTCATACTAATATAACCATATAACCATATAACAATTACAGCACAGAAACAGGCCATCTCGGCCCTACAAGTCCGTGCCGAACAATTTTTTTTTCCCCTTAGTCCCACTTGCCTGCACTCATACCATAACCCTCCATTCCCTTCTCATCCATATGCCTATCCAATTTATTTTTAAATGATACCAATGAACCTGCCTCCACCACTTCCACTGGAAGCTCATTCCACACCGTTACCACTCTCTGAGTAAAGAAGTTCCCCCTCATATTACCCCTAAACTTCTGTCCCTTAATTCTGAAGTAATGTCCTCTTGTTTGAATCTTCCCTATTCTCAAAGTACTTTGATTGAAAATACTGACAATTGAAGAGATACCTATACATTTCTTATCTGAAACACTGATCTGGGACCTAGACTTCCTGGCACCAGCCAGTAGCTTGTAGCTTTTTCTGCAGAATTGACCATCAGGTCATGTGAATGCATGGATTCTGTGCTTTATTTTGGCCCTCTTTTGGCTCTATTTTGTCCAGGATTAACATTTGGAGTGTGGGAGGAAACCGAAGATCTTGGCGAAAACCCATGCAGGTCACATGGAGAACGTACAAACTCTGTACAGACAGCACCTGTAGTCGGGATGGAACCCGGGTGTCTGGCGCTGCATTCGCTGTAAGGCAGCAACTCTATCACTGTGCCACCACTGTGCCACAGTAACTCTCCCACTGAGCCACTGTGCCATCTCTCGAGACCTCATAAAATCCTTGTGAATCTTTTTTGCATCCTTTTCAGTTTAATGATAGGTCAGACATCATTTATGGAGACAAAAAAGTATTCAAATTTCACATCACTGTTCTTTCCTACTCTGCCTCCATAGGTACTACCTGACCTGCTGGGTATTTCTAGCATTTTGCGATTTTCAGCAACTGTTTCGCTTAGCTTTTTAAAGTGGGCAGATTGTGCTCTTGGCTGTCAATTGGAAATGCTGTCGTTGAGCATTTGCATTTCTCTATCAGGAGAATATTTGGGCTCGACGATTAATCTGCAATTTTGTCATCAATGCCAAAGAATAATTTTCATAAGCAGAACATCTGTGGTTCAAAGTGAGTTACTGCTTCAAATATTTCAAAAGTCTGTGGTCTCTTTCTCTTTGATTGAGAGTTTGGTAGTTCTTATTAACCCATAGAGCTCCTTAGTTCTGCTGATCATAAAGAGTGTAAAAATTAACACATACTTGCCGCATTTGTAAGAAAGCTAATACCATCCAAATAACTAGTACTTTTTGGTCGATACAAAGGTGTTGGTACAACTTCAATAGGGATATGTGTCAAGTGTCTGTGAAACAAATTCATGACATTTAGCTTGAGAGAAGTGTTTCTGTTCTTCCTATCAATACATTTTCTAACATGACCTTCCACTTTTCATTTTTTTGCTCACTTGCCTAAACCTGTCTATAGTCAGTTGTAATTCTGTGTCCTCTTGATTTACTTTCTTACCTATCTTTGTAGCATCATTAAACCTCGCATCCTCAGTCCCTTCATTTAAAACTTAATTCCACCTCATTATCCCTTTAGAACATGTTTTTATTTCAAGTATATACTTAGCTTGTCTTTTCTTGTCATAATGAGGTGTGAACAGAAATTTAGGAGAGATTTGTTAAGCAACCAAGAGATTCAACAGAGACAGGCACAAACAGCTGGACAGACAGCATCTGTGGAAAGTCTAACTAATCTGAAGAAAGGTCTCGACCTAAAACATCACCTATTCCTTCTCTCCAGAGATTCTGTCTGATCTGTTGAGTTACTCAAGCTTTTTGTGTCTATCTTTGGTTTAAACCAGCATCTGCAATTCCTTCCTAAATATAAGAGATTCAACAGAGTGGATATGAAAATGTAGACTCTCCGTGAAAAGTGTATAAAAATGGGTTGGCTACTAACTGATCAAATAAAAAATGTAATACTGAATTCCCCCTATAGAGTGGTGAGAGCATTTAGCTCTGCCACGTGGAATATTTGAGATGGATAAACCGATTTAAGGAGAGGCTAAATTTGCACATTAAGGAGAATATTGGGAGCTGAGAGTGTGGTGGAGGCTGATGTGGAACATAAACACTGCCGCTGGCCAACTGGATCTGAAGGCTGTTTCTGAGCTATGGATTCAATTTATTCTATACACACAGCAAGAATGCTACAGTTCTGACATCCCTGCCAGATTTTTTTTTGAAGAAGGATGTCTTCTGTTCATAACTTAAAGTTGTTGAGGATTATTTGTTGTTTCTTATTGATTTAAAATCAATGTTAGTTTTGTTTTTTTTCATACCTAGATATTCTGTGTGATGGAAAATATCAGCCTAGAAATTGCTATCTTTTTCATGTCATAACTATACCTTGCAATGAAAATAACAGCCAGCGTCATTGGGACTGGAAATCCCATTACAAACGGAATCAATTGCAATGGGTCAAATCCAAGTTCAATTTCCCAGCTAGAATGACAATACATTGAGTTTCTAATATCACTGCAGACGCAACAGGGACGAGATGCCCACTTTCCCCTGCTGTTTCTTGGACTATGCTACACACTCGTCAGGAACCCACCAGACTTATGAATTGGCATCTGTAAATTTTTGAAGCCTTTTTGGCATAAATGAATTAAAGCAGCACGGTGGAGCAGCAGTAAAGTTTCTGCTTTACAACGCTTACTGCGCAGGAGTCCCGGGTTCGATCCCAACTACGGGTGCTGTCTGTACGGAGTTTGTACATTCTCCCTGTGACCTCATGGGTTTTAGAATACAATACAATACAATACAATACAAATTTATTGTCATTTGAGCCCCAGTGAGACTCAAACGAAATTTTGTTTCCACAGCCATACAAACAAAGACAATGTCCTACAGACATACACACAATTAAATTCACACAAACATCCATCACAGTGAACCCAGTGTGATGGAAGGCAAAGTCTTTTCTCTCCCCTGCTCTCAATTTCTCTCCCGATGTCCAAGTCCCAGGCGGGTGATGATAAGTCCCACGGCCATTTTAGGCCGCGCGGGGCGATTTACGGCCCCGCTCCCGGTCTGAAAGTACAAGGTTGGAACCCCCACGGGCGATGGTGAGTCCCACGGCCATGAAGCCGCGCCAGGTGATGTACGGTCCCGGTCCGGGTTGTTCCAACCCCGCGACACGGGCTGGAGAAGTCGCGTTGCGGGAGCTCCGGGAAGCGGTCTCTCTCTCCCCCCGGACCCGCGAGCTCCCGATGTCACAGTTTACCGGACCTGTGGCTGCGTTGCTGGAGCCTCCGAGCCCCAGGAGTAGCGTTGCAGCAGCGAGTCACCACTGCTCCCCACGCTCCGAGGCCGGCCAGCCCCACGATGGTGAGTAGTCCGCAGCTCCGCAGCTCCGCAGTCTCCCGAGCCCCCGGGTCATTCAGGTTGGAGGCTGCTCCACGGTGCTAGGCCCCAACGACAACGGAGACCGACAGGGAAAAGGTCGGGTCTCCCGGACAGGGAAGAGATTTAAACAGTTTCCCCCTCCCCCCCCCGCCCCCCACATGTACACATTTAAAAACACTATTAAAAAACACCAAACACTACATTTAACTAGACAAAAAATAAAAAAAGACAGACAGGCTGTAGGGGCCGCTGCAACGGGTGAGTCGCGCCACCAACGATAGAAACATAGAAACATAGAAAATAGGTGCAGGTGGAGGCCATTGGCCCCTTTGAGCCAGCACCGCCATTCATTGTGATCATGGCTGATCGTCCCCAATCAATAACCCGTGCCTGTCTTTGTCGAGATCTTCAGTTTCCTCCTACACTCCAAAGATGTACAGGTTTGTAAGTTACTGTAATTAGCTTGGTATAAATGTAAATTGCCCCTAGTGTGTGTAGGATAGTGCTAATGTGCGGGCATCGCTGGTTAGTGCGGACTCCGTGGTCCGAAGGGCCTGTTTCTGCGCTGTATATCTGAAGAAAATTCTGGAGTAACTCAGTGGGACAGGCAGCATCTCTGGAGAGACTGAAGAAGGTTCTCGACCTGAAACGTCACCCATTCCTTCTCACCAGAGATGCTACTGTACCTGGCTCGCTGAGTTACTACAGCATTTTGTGTTTATCTTTGGTTTAAATCATCATCCACAGTTTCTCCCTAAACTAAATCTTCAATATCAATACTTACCTTAGGCATTTCTTGTTTTCCTCGTGTGTGGACGGTGTGCTTGAAACATATTTCTGTGCATACTGTATTTTTATCATTGGTTCGCTAACAACACAATCACTCTTGTTAACCTACACTGCAAGTGACTTGCAAATCAATACAACGCTATCTGGTTCATCACGGACAGGATGTGCTGTGGGACATCTGATACAAGAATCATTTAATACAAGGATGTCCTCAGTGTGATCAGATCTCAGGCCTCTTGTTCCTCTGTGGTCACTGCCAGGAAAGCACTTGCTTACATTACAACTCATAACTGACAACATCATTGCTCAGACATCACTGAGGCAAAACGCAACTTTCATCAAGTAATATTTCAACTGAAATGCGATACCTTGATCAGTTATAAAGCTCCCAAATTGATGGATAAATGAGAGAGTTAGTTAAAAAATTATGTTGACAACTTGATTTATAACTCCAGTGAAGATCGCTTCCTTGTCTTTTACTGCTTTGTTTTACTTCCTGTAGAAACAAAGAACTGCCAAATGCTGGATTATACCAAAGATAGACACAAAGTGCTGGAGCAACTGCTAGAGTCAGCAGGTTGAGCAGCATCTCTGGAGAAAAAAGACGGGTGATGTTACTGGTTGGGGAACTTCTTCAGACTGAAAGTAGGGAGTGATGTTGGGGGGGGGGGGGGGGGGGGGGGGGGGGGGGAGAACTAGGGGTGGGAAAAGACCAGGACAAAAACAGGGCAGGGTGGTTCCCTGGCTGACTAATTGTTGGCAAGTGAAGGTGTGATCCCCAAAGGGGATACAATGTGGTGAACTGTGGAACTAGTTAAACAACTAGGGTGGAGGAAGGAACATAGGGGGAGGGGAGTGTTAGTAGAAGTTACTTAAAATGAGAGAATTCAATATTCATACCGCTGGGTTGTACGCTATCCAAACAAAATGTTAGGTGATGTTCCTACAATTTGTATGTGTCCTCACTCTGGCAATGGAGGAGGCCCAGGACAGAAAGATCTGTGTGGGATTAGGAAAGGGAGGTGAAATGGTTAGCAGCTGGTGATCACTTAGGCCTTGACCAACACAGTGTCAGTGTTCAGTGAAGCCAAAGGCCGATGTACAGGAGGCCACATCGGGAATAGCGGATGCAGTAGATGATGTTTTAGGGGGTACATGTGAAGCTCTGTCTCACCTGAAAGGACAGTCGGGGTCTCTGGACAAAGTCGAGGGGGAGGTATCGGGACAGGTGTTGCAGCACCTGGGTTGCAGAGGAAGGTACCTGGGGAGGGGGTTGTTTTGGAGCGAAAGGATGAGGGAACCAAGAGTTGCAGAGGCTAGACACAAAATGCTGGAGTAACTCAGCAGGTGAAGCAGCATCTGTGGAGAAAAGGAATGGGTGATGTTTTGGTCAAGACCCTTCTTCAGACTGATGTCAGATGCAGGACAAAGAAGAGACAGTAAGCGGAGACAGTAAGGCTAGTGGGAGAACTGGGAAGAGGGAGGGGATGGAGATAGAATGCAAGGGCTACCTGAAGTTAGAGAAGTCAATGTTCATACCGCGGAGGTGTAAACTAACCAAGCGAAATATGAGGTGCTGTTCCCCCAATTTGTGCTGGGACTCACTCTGACAATGGAGGAGGCCCAGGACAGAAAGGTCAGATTGGGAATGGGAGGGGGAGTTGAAGTGTTGGGCCACCGGGAGATCAGGTTGGTTAAGACGGACTGAGCGGAGGTGTTCAGCGAAAAGATCAGAGAGCCTGCGCTTGGTCTTGCCGATGTAGAGAAGTTGACACCAGGAACAGCGGATACAGTAGATGAGGTTGGAGGAGGTGCAAGTGAACTTCTGCCTCACCTGGAAAGACTTTGGGTCCTTGGATGGAGTCGAGGGGGGAGGTCAAAGGACAGGTGTTGCATCTCCTGCGTTCCAGAGAGAACATATAACCATATAATAATTACAGCACGGAAACAGGCCATCTCGGCCCTACAAGTCCGTGCCGAACAACTTTTTTCCCTTAGTCCCACCTGCCTGCACTCATGCCATAACCCTCCATTCCCTTCTCATCCATATGACTATCCAATTTATTTTTAAATGATACCAACGAACCTGCCGACACCACTTCCACTGGAAGCTCATTCCACACCACTACCACTCTCTGAGTAAAGAAGTTCCCCCTCATGTTACCCCTAAACCATCTTGCACCATCTTGCACACCTCTCTTCCCTTTCTTGATCTCTCTGTCTCCATTGCAGGAGACAGATTATCTACTGATGTCTATTATAAACCTACCGACTCCCACAGTCATCTGGACCACATTTCGTCCCACCCTGCCTCTTGCAAAGATGCATTCCATGCTCTCAATTCCTTCATCTCCGCTGCTTCTGCTCCCAAGATGAGATGTTCCAGACTAGGATATCCAAGATGTCCTCATTTTTCAGGGAAAGTGGGGTTCCCCCTTCTGTCATAGATGAGACCCTCACTCGAGTGTCCTGTGCTCTCGCTCCCCCTCCCCCAAGACGCAACAAGGACAGAGTTCCCCTGGTCCTCACCTTTCACTCCACCAATGTCTGCATTCCATATAACCATATAACAATTACAGCACGGAAACAGGCCATCTCAGCCCTACAAGTCCGTGCCGAACAACTTATTTCCCTTAGTCCCACCTGCCTGCACTCATACCATAACCCTCCATTCCCTTCTCATCGAATGGTATGTTAGCTTTCATTGCAAAAGGATTTGAGTATAGGAGCAGGGAGGTTCTACTGCAGTTGTACAGGGTCTTGGTGAGACCACACCTGGAGTATTGCGTACAGTTTTGGTCTCCAAATCTGAGGAAGGACATTATTGCCATAGAGGGAGTGCAGAGACGGTTCACCAGACTGATTCCTGGGATGTCAGGACTGTCTTATGAAGAAAGACTGGATAGACTTGGTTTATACTCTCTAGAATTTAGGAGATTGAGAGGGGATCTTATAGAAACTTACAAAATTCTTAAGGGGTTGGACAGGCTAGATACAGGAAGATTGTTCCCGATGTTAGGGAAGTCCAGGACAAGGGGTCACAGCTTAAGGATAAAGGGGAAATCCTTTAAAACCGAGACGAGGAGAACTTTTTTCACACAGAGAGTGGTGAATCTCTGGAACTCTCTGCCACAGAGGGTAGTTGAGGCCAGTTCATTGGCTATATTTAAGAGGGAGTTAGATGTGGCCCTTGTGGCTAAGGGGATCAGGGGGTATGGAGAGAAGGCAGGTACGGGATACTGAGTTGGATGATCAGCCATGATCATATTGAATGGCGGTGCAGGCTCGAAGGGCCGAATGGCCTACTCCTGCACCTAATTTCTATGTTTCTATGTTTCTAACCCTCCATTCCCTTCTCATCCATATGCCTATCCAATTTATTTTTAAATGATACCAATGAACCTGCCAACACCACTTCCACTGGAAGCTCATTCCACACCGCTACCACTCTCTGAGTAAAGAAGTTCCCCCTCATGTTACCCCTAAACCTCTGTCCCTTAATTCTGAAGTCATGTCCTCTTGTTTGAATCTTCCCTATTCTCAAAGGGAAAAGCTTGTCCACATCAACTGTGTCTATCCCTCTCATCATTTTAAAGACCTCTATCAAGTCCCCCCTTAACCTTCTGCGCTCCAGAGAATAAAGACCTAACTTATTCAACCTATCTCTGGAACTTAGTTGTTGAAACCCAGGCAACATTCTAATAACATTCTCCAACCTCTCTGTCCTGGGTCTCCTCCATGGCCACAGTGAGCAGCACCGGAAATTGGAGGAACAGCACCTCATATTCCATTTGGGGAGTCTGCATCCCGGGGGCATGAACATCGAATTCTCCCAATTTTGTTAGTCCTTGCTGTCTCCTCCCCTTCCTCAGCCCCCCTGCTGTCTCCTCCCATCCCCCAGCCTTCGGGCTCCTCCGCCTTTTCCCTTTCTTGTCCCCGTCCACCCCCACCCCCGATCAGTCTGAAGAAGGGTTTCGGCCCGAAACGTTGCCTATTTCCTTCGCTCCATAGATGCTGCTGCACCCGCTGAGTTTCTCCAGCTTTTTTGTGTAACCTTCGATTCTCCAGCATCTGCAGTTCCCTCTTAAACATTCTAATAAATCTCCTCTGTACTCTCTCTATTTTGTTGACATCCTTCCTATAATTGGGCGACCAAAATTGTACACCATACTCCAGATTTGGTCTCACCAATGCCTTGTACAATAGAATAGAACAGTCTCTGCAGCCGACAGAAAGGGGTGGAGATGGGACACTGAGGAAGCTGGGAAATATATCTATCCCTTGACTTTGTCCCCACAGATGAGCAGCAGGAATTATCTCCCAGACTGTTTCTGATATCATCACCTCTGGCGATCTGCCCTCCACAGCCTCCAACTGCATTGATCCCCTGCCCCGCATAGCCCACATCTACCTCCTCCCCAAAATCCACAAGCACGATGGCCCAGGCAAGAACATTATTTCTGCTTGCTCTGGCCCCACTGAACTCATCTCCACATACCTCAATTTTACCCTATTCCCCCTGGTCCAATCCCTTCCCACTTACATCAACGAGACTAACACGCCCTTGAATTCTTTACTAACTTTCCGTTTCCAGACCCTCTCCCGTTCTATCATCTTCTCCATGGCCATTCACTCCCTCTATACCTCCATCCCACCACTAGAAAGGCCTTTAGGCCCTCCATTTCTTCCTCAAACAGACCCAACCAATTTGCCTCTACTAACACTCTCCTCCACACTAGCAGAACTTGTCCTCACCCCACACAACTCTTTTGTAGCCATGGGCACTCACATGGGCTCCAGCCATGCCTGCCTCTTTGTTGGTTATGTCCAACATACCTTACTCCAAGCCTACTGGCCCTATCCTCCAACTCTTTTTCCGCTACATCAACAGCTGCATCGGGGCTACCTCCTGCACCCGTGCAGAACTCATGAACCTCATTA
Source organism: Leucoraja erinaceus (assembly GCF_028641065.1). Taxonomy (NCBI): domain Eukaryota; kingdom Metazoa; phylum Chordata; class Chondrichthyes; order Rajiformes; family Rajidae; genus Leucoraja; species Leucoraja erinaceus. The sequence continues at coordinate 55,246 of NC_073422.1, forward strand.
ACTTCACCATTAGCTTCCACCCTACTGATAAATTCACCTGCACCATCTTGCACACCTCTCTTCCCTTTCTTGATCTCTCTGTCTCCATTGCAGGAGACAGATTATCTACTGATGTCTATTATAAACCTACCGACTCCCACAGTCATCTGGACCACATTTCGTCCCACCCTGCCTCTTGCAAAGATGCATTCCATGCTCTCAATTCCTTCATCTCCGCTGCTTCTGCTCCCAAGATGAGATGTTCCAGACTAGGATATCCAAGATGTCCTCATTTTTCAGGGAAAGTGGGGTTCCCCCTTCTGTCATAGATGAGACCCTCACTCGAGTGTCCTGTGCTCTCGCTCCCCCTCCCCCAAGACGCAACAAGGACAGAGTTCCCCTGGTCCTCACCTTTCACTCCACCAATGTCTGCATTCCATATAACCATATAACAATTACAGCACGGAAACAGGCCATCTCAGCCCTACAAGTCCGTGCCGAACAACTTATTTCCCTTAGTCCCACCTGCCTGCACTCATACCATAACCCTCCATTCCCTTCTCATCGAATGGTATGTTAGCTTTCATTGCAAAAGGATTTGAGTATAGGAGCAGGGAGGTTCTACTGCAGTTGTACAGGGTCTTGGTGAGACCACACCTGGAGTATTGCGTACAGTTTTGGTCTCCAAATCTGAGGAAGGACATTATTGCCATAGAGGGAGTGCAGAGACGGTTCACCAGACTGATTCCTGGGATGTCAGGACTGTCTTATGAAGAAAGACTGGATAGACTTGGTTTATACTCTCTAGAACTTAGGAGATTGAGAGGGGATCTTATAGAAACTTACAAAATTCTTAAGGGGTTGGACAGGCTAGATACAGGAAGATTGTTCCCGATGTTAGGGAAGTCCAGGACAAGGGGTCACAGCTTAAGGATAAGGGGGAAATCCTTTAAAACCGAGATGAGAAGAACTTTTTTCACACAGAGAGTGGTGAATCTCTGGAACTCTCTGCCACAGAGGGTAGTTGAGGCCAGTTCATTGGCTATATTTAAGAGGGAGTTAGATGTGGCCCTTGTGGCTAAGGGGATCAGGGGGTATGGAGAGAAGGCAGGTACGGGATACTGAGTTGGATGATCAGCCATGATCATATTGAATGGCGGTGCAGGCTCGAAGGGCCGAATGGCCTACTCCTGCACCTAATTTCTATGTTTCTATGTTTTTAACCCCTCCATTCCCTATCCATATGCCTATCCAATTTATTTTTAAATGATACCAATGAACCTGCCAACACCACTTCCACTGGAAGCTCATTCCACACCGCTACCACTCTCTGAGTAAAGAAGTTCCCCCTCATGTTACCCCTAAACCTCTGCCCCTTAATTCTGAAGTCATGTCCTCTTGTTTGAATCTTCCCTATTCTCAAAGGGAAAAGCTTGTCCACATCAACTCTGTCTATCCCTCTCATCATTTTAAAGACCTCTATCAAGTCCCCCCTTAACCTTCTGCGCTCCAGAGAATAAAGAGCTAACTTATTCAACCTATCTCTGTAACTTAGTTGTTGAAACCCAGGCAACATTCTAGTAAATCTCCTCTGTACTCTCTCTATTTTGTTGACATCCTTCCTATAATTGGGCGACCAAAATTGTACACCATACTCCAGATTTGGTCTCACCAATGCCTTGTACAATTTTAACATTACATCCCAGCTTCTATACTCAATGCTCTGATTTATAAAGGCTAGCATACCAAAAGCTTTCTTTACCACCCTATCTATATGAGATTCCACCTTCAAGGAACAATGCATGGTTATTCCCAGATCCCTCTGTTCAACTGTATTCTTCAATTCCCTACCATTTACCATGTACGTCCTATTTTGATTTGTCCTGCCAAGGTGTAGCACCTCACATTTATCAGCTTTAAACTCCATCTGCCATTCAACACATTGTCCTCTGACATTTCGTCAGCTGCTGCGAGATCCAACCACTAGCCCCATCACCCATCTCCACCTCTTTGCACCTTCCGCAGAGACTGCTCCCTCTGCAACTTCTTGGTTCGCTCATCCTTTCCCACCCAAACCAGGGTGAGACCAGCCGGGAGCACATTCCTTCGATGTCGGCCGCGGAGCAGCAGATGAAGGAGTGCGGAGATTGGCTGAGGAATTTAATTAGCAAATTGGTAAATTGGCGAATTAGGCAATATCAGCCAATATAAGCAAGGTTCGCTCTAGGGGAGCAGCCTGTCGAGGGAAATGCTTTGAGAGAAAAGTGCGAGTCTTTGGCTTGAGAGTCTACAGCGAGGAGGCTACACTTGTTGGAAATTTGTGATTTTTGTCCACTGAAGAAATGGCAGGCATGTTGGTGCAGTGTGTTTCCTGCAGGATGTGGGAAGTCAAGGACACGGCTGGTGCTTCTGGAGACCACACCTGCAGAAATTGTGTCCAGGTGCAGCTCCTGAATGAACGTGTTGGGGAACTGGAGAAGCAGTTGGATGACCTTAGGGCCATCCAGGAAAATGAGAGTTTCATGGATAGGACCGTCAGTGAGGTTGTCATGCCAAGGATACAGGAAGGGCAAAGGTGGGCGACTGGGAGAAACCATGGAGTGCAGGCCCCAGTGGCTGTACCAAATAAAACCAGGCACACCCTTTTGGGAGCTGTTGCGACAGACAACACTTCCAGCCCAAGCGGCAGACAGGTCAGTGGCTCCAATCCTAGCGATGAAACTCGACTGGCGAGACCGACGTCGGGCAGAGTTACGCGTTACTGATTGTGGATGATCAGCCATGATCGCTGTGAATGGCAGTGTTGGCTCGAAGGGCCAAATGGCCTACTCCTGCACCTATTGTCTATTGTCTCCATGTACCTTCTTCTGCAACCGCAGGAGGTGCAACATGTACCTCCTCTAATTTCATCTACTTCATCCTTTGCTCACAAAGTGGGCTCCTGTATATTGGCGAGGCCAAATGTAGACTCAGCAACACTTACGCTCAGTCAGCCAAGGCCAACGGGATCTCCCAGTTACAAATAATTTAAACTCTCCTTCCCATTTCCACACTGATCTTTCTATCCTGTGCCCCCTCTATTGCTAGAGTGAGGCCACACGCAACTTAGAGGAACACCATCTCGTATTTTGCATGGGTAGCTCTTGGGAGTTTTTTTCAGTGTTTCTTTTCAATAGCTGTTGGTTTAAAAACTGGGCGGAACCAGCCTAGAACACATACATTCAAGGTCGGAGGTGGGAGCAACTGTTGAACGAGTGCAGGGATTGGCTGATGAATTTAATTCGCAAAATGGTAGATTGGCGAATTAGCCAATATCAGCAAGGTTTACTCTAGGGGAGGGGCCTTGTCGAGGAGCAGCCTTATTGAGGGAAGTGCCTTGAGAGAAAAGTGCGAGTCTTTGGCTCAAGTCTTCAACGAGGAGGCTGAGGAGAGGAGACAGAAGTTGTAGAGGATGAGACATGGTGAAGAGATGATGGATAAGCTGATTCAGTGTGAGGCTTGCAGGATGTGGGAGGTCAGGGACACTGATAGTTACTCTGGCTGCTGCATGTGTCCAGGTTCACCTCCTGAAGGACCGTGTTGGGGAACTGGAGATGGATGACCTCAGAGCCATCTGGGAAACCAAAAGTTTCCTGGACAGGACCTACAGTGAGGTTCTCACGCCAAGTGTACAGGAAGAGTGATGGTGGGTGATGGGACAAAGGGGAGTAACCATGCAGTGCAGGAGACCCCAGTGGCTGTGCCAAATGAAAACAGATACACCTTTTTGGAAGCTGTCTGGGCAGACGACACTTCCAGTCCAAGCGTCGGACAGGTCGATGGCACCAATGCAAGTGACTCGACTGGTCAGACCGACGTCGGGCAGAGCTATAGTTGTGGGTGACTCCATTTCCCGGGTGCGGTCTGGAGATTGTGGCAGGTGAGACTCGAGGATGGTCTGTTGCCTCCCTGGAACCAGGGTTCAAGATACCACAAACTGACTTCAGAACATCCTCGGGAGGGAAGGTGAACAGCCGGCAGTAGTTGTGCACGTGGGCACAAACGGCGTTGGGTAGAAGAGGAAGGAGGTTCTGCAACATGAGTTTAGAGAGCTGGGAAGAAGACTGAAAAACAGGAATTCTAGGGTGGTTATCTCTGGATTGCTTCCAGTACCTCGTGCTGATGAAGGCAGGAACAGGGAGATAGGGGATCTGAATGTGTGGCTGGGGGGCTGGAGCAGGGAGCAAGGATTTAGATTTATAGACCAACTAGACCAAGTGCAGACCCTTGGGTCTGCTCCCCCAATGGTGTGATCCCCCAACCCAATATTCCACCATGCACCCGTCTCCTCCAATGGAACTGAAGCCGTTCCCAAAAGTAAGATTCCAGCATTGCCCTGCCTCCCTCAGCAGTGGATTAAAAAAAAAATCCAATGGCACCTTCCCTGCCTGCTGCAGCAGTGAAAAGTTCAGAATGTTCCTGTCTTGCAACTTTGTTTCGAAGTGTGTTGGAAGCTGGCATGTAAATGGAGAAGCCAGTTTATTTTTGAAATACTTGGGGGTGGGGGGGGGGGGGGGAAGGATTTGATTAAAAACGTGTACTTCAACACGACGAAATGAAATGAGGAGTGGATACTTAGAAAGAAAAGCGAAATCTCTACCGAAATGGAAAATATCTTGGAGATTGAGCGTCTGGATTGGGCGCGGCAATGAATCAAAGGAAGAAATGCAGCCGGCAGCCGTACATGCAAATTAATCCATTCCGATTGGACATCTGCGAGCATCGGCCATTCCGATTGGACATCTGCGAGTATCGGGCACGAATCGAAAGGCAGGAAGGGCGCCGGTCGGCCGTCAGTCGGATGGCCCCAGAGTTTTATAGATATAATAGATAGATGGGATCTCTTCCAGGGGCTTAAACGTGTGCTCGTGTTTCTAGTGGAATCAAGGGATATGGGGAGAAGGCAGGAACGGGTTATTGATTGGGGACGATCAGCTATGATCACAATGAATGGCGGTGCTGGCTCGAAGGGCCGAATGGCCTCCTCCACCTATTTTCTATGTTTCTATGAGGGGCAGTCCCTAATCTGCCAGTTTAGAAGAGTTTGCCCTAGACTCAAACTCGCAGCATGGTCGACACGTGGTCCTATGAGGTCACTGGAACTCTCCTTCATGCTATAGGGAAGTTCCAGAATACTCATGGCCTCAGCTAGGTCGCGAATAATTTTTCAGCATGTTGAAACATTTTCAGCGAGTACAATTTCGTCGTCATGGGTCTTTTTGACTCCTAATGCAGTGGAGTGGGGTCGCTATTTAGTTACAGGCAGTCAAGGGCAGCCGTAGGCAATCTCCTTTGCTGACCGGGCATTTTGATTGGCTCATTGGAGTTTTCATGACCAAGGAAAACCAACCGATAGGTAAAATGCCCGCTACACTTTATTATACTTCTTAAATGTGTCTCCACTCCTTCTCCCCCCAATCTCCCCCTCCCCTTTTCGCCACTTTTCTCCCCTTCTCTCCCCTTCTCTCCCCTTCTCTCTCCCTCTCTCCCTCTCTCCCCTTCACCTTGCACTAAACCTTATTTCCTTATCATGTACCTACACACTATACATCTCAATTGTAATCATGTATTATCTATCTGCTGACTGGTTAGCACGCAACAAAAGCTTTAAATTCCACCTCAGTACACATGACAATAAACTAAACTAAAGTGAAGAAGGGTCCCTACCTGAAACCTCACCTATTCTTTTTCTCCAGAGATGCTGCCTGACCTGTGAGTTAGTTACTCCAGCATTTTGAGTCTGTCTTCCTTTCATTTCCTTCTGCGTTTTCCAACATTTGTTGCTCTTGCTTTGTGAGTGCTAAAGTGTCAATGATATTTAACGGAAGCTGTCGGTTTAACAAAACCTGCAAAACCTTTTGTCTGGTAAAACATTTGTGCTCCATGGAATGCTCCATGGATTGTGGAATGAGCGACATTAAGCTCAAACCTTTGTAGTGATGGTAGTGCTTTACAAGTAACCATAGCAACTCCAGGACTCAGGACTAGGAGGAAACAACAAGCCTGGGTTCCTGAAATGACCTCTGCTAGATAAGCACTCAATGATGAATGGCCTGTGCTAGATCAGGCATGGCCACAGTGCACCTGGTATTGTTGCTTCCCAACATTTATGTCTGTGTTCAGATACAAAGCAGAACTACCTGAGTGAATGAGCAGAGATTGTAGCTCTGGTGCAGATTTATCATTTGGACGACTTCTTGTCAGGAGATAACGGGTATTCTTTAACAAAAGAACTTTGGCAATTCTAATCAGATCCAAGGTCAAAGTGAATGACTTTGGAACTGCAGTGCAAGACTGCCTATTTAAAGTTCAATCTGAAGTATGACCCGAGAAACATTATTTACTCTGTGGAGAGTCTGTGCATTTATAGAATGTTCTGTTTTTATGTTTTAAATTCCTTTCCACAAGTTTGTTTTGCCAGACCAAGGATGTTAGCTTAGTTTTCTGATGTAAAATTGCTTGCATTAGAAAACGGGAACTTTGGATCTGCAAAGTGTGTTTCTCGAGTGTACTGAGAGGCAACTGAACAATCTGTTGTCTGTAGCCCCTCATGGTAGATTAAAGTAAACTCTTTTAAAATATTTCTGGTTTCTCCCTGCAGGACAAGAGCTGAATCACTGGCATCCTGAAATATTCCCGTGTGTCAAAGAAATCCTGTTGGGTATGCAGATAGTTTATTCATCACTGCAGAGCAATTCCAGAGATCAGGCACCCGACCCCCTCCTACAGCGTTCACTAGCCTCCTTTGTAGCATTAGCCATTCTTGGTTTGTCCATTCATTTAACTTAGTTTTAATGCAATTTGCTGGTGATTTCTTAGTCCTAAATATATTTCGTGTTAGTTTTAAGATGAATTCCCTCATAAATATTTTCTGTTTTGAACGATGCTCTAGCAGGCACTTAGTATTGATCAGTGAACTGTCTAACTGGCCTCTGGGTGCTTGTTTCTCGTTTTGACTCCTTCACTGATATAAGACTTAGATCGAAATGTTGATCAGACTAATGTTACACTTTAGGACACCTTCTCAGGAACATAAGCATTGAGCACAATTGTATTACTAATAGTAAACATGTTCCAACAAAATAAGCACTATTGTGCACATAACAATCAAATAACACATTATTACAAACTGTTCCTAGGCATCTGAAGTATCTGGGAAAATCAGCCATATGTTATAAAATATGTTACTTTCATATTATAAAATATATTAAGTATATTTATATAATGTTATATTATATTATCTTTATGCATTATTTTTACTGGGATGGAGCTTGCTGTTTGTCTGAAGGGTCTCGACCCAAAACGTCACCTATTCCTTCTCTCCAGAGATGCTGTTTGACTCGCTGAGTTACTCAAGCATTTTATGCTTATCTTAATTATAGTAACCCAATTGTCCTCAATTTGGGAATCCGACCCTCCTGAAAGAAACATGTTGAATCTCTGTCACAATTCAGTTATGTTGGTTATTCTGTAACTGCTTTGAATCTACTCATTTTAAAGTTATACAGTTCACGACTGGAGATTGGTACATTTCAATCTTCATTTATATTAAACATATTAATTCCTTTATTCCAGCAGAGTGATTACCTTACTTAATGTATTTGATTAGCTGACCACATCAATAGATACATGCTCCACAGCAGTCCATGGGAATCCATTTCGAACAGCAATAACGGGCAATTAGAAACATAGAAACATAGAAAATAGGTGCAGGAGTAGGCCATTCGGCCCTTCGAGCCTGCACCGCCATTCAATATGATCATGGCTGATCATCCAACTCAGTATCCTGTACCTGCCTTCTCTCCATACCCCCTGATCCCTTTAGCCACAAGGGCCACATCTAACTCCCTCTTAAATATAACCAACAAACTGGCCTCAACTACCTTATGTGGCAGAGAATTCCAGAGATTCACCACTCTCTATGTGAAAAATGTTTTCCTCATCTCGGTCCTAAAAGATTTCTCCCTTATCCTTAAACTGTGACCCCTTGTTCTGGACTTCCCCAACATCGGAAACAATCTTCCTGCATCTAGCCTGTCCAACCCCTTAAGAATTTTTGACGATTGCTTTGGGGTCACCTCCTGCACCCACACACAACTGACTGACTTCATCCACTTCACCACCAACTTCCATCCGGCACTCCAATAGACACCTGGACCATTTCCGACACTTCCCTACCATTCCTTGACCTCACCATCTCCATCGCAGGGGACAGACTTCTGACCGACATACACTACAAACCAACTGACTCACATGGATATCTGGACTACATGTCTTCCCACCCTGCCCCCTGTAAAGACTCCATCCCCTACTCCCAATTCCTCCGCCTACGCCGCATCTGTTCCCAGGATGAGACGTTCCTCACCAGGGCATCGGAAATGTCCTCGTTCTTCAGGGAACAGGGATTCCCCTCCGCCACCATAGATGAGGCTTGCACCAGGGTCTCATCCATACCCCGCAACACTGCTCTCTCTCCCCATCCCCGCCCTCGCAACAAGGGCAGAGTCCCCCTAGTCCTCACCTTTCACCCCACCAGCCGTCACATACAACACATAATCCTCCGCCATTTCCACCACCTCCAATGTGACCCCACCACTCGCCACATCTTCCCATCTCCCCCTATGTCTGCCTTCCGCAAAGACCACTCCCTCCGCAACTCCCTTGTCAATTCTTCCCTTCCCTCCCGTACCACCCCCTTCCCGGGTACTTTCCGTTGCAACCGCAAGAAATGCAACACCTGTCCCTTCACCTCCCCCCTTGACTCCATTCAAGGACCCAAGCAGTCGTTCCAGGTGTGACAAAGGTTCACCTGTATCTCCTCCAACCTCATCTACTGCATCCTCTGCTCTAGGTGTCAGCTGATTTACATCGGGGAGACTTAGCGGAGGTTGGGCGATCGTTTCGCCGAACACCTCCGCTCAGTCCGCAATAACCTACCTGAACTCCCGGTGGCTCAGCACTTCAACTCCCCCTCCCATTCCCAATCCGACCTCGCTGTCCTGGGTCTCCTCCATGGCCAGAGTGAGCAACAGCGGAAATTGGAGGAACAGCACCTCATATTCCGCCTGGGTTGCTTGCGTCCGGATGGCATTACCATTGAATTCTCCCAATTTTGCTAGCCCTTACTGTCTCCTCCCCTTCCTTAACTCTCGAGCTGTCTTCTCCCATCCCCCCGCCCTCGGGCTCCTCCTCCTCCCTTTTTCCTTCCTTCTCCCCCCCACCCCCCATCAGTCTGAAGAAGGGTTTAGGCCCGAAACGTCGCCTATTTCCTTCGCTCCATAGATGCTGCTGCACCCGCTGAGTTTCTCCAGCATTTTTGTGTGCCTTCGATCTTCCAGCATCTGCAGTTCCTTCTTGAACCCTTAAGAATTTTGTAAGTTTCTATAAGATCCGCCCTCAATCTTATAAATTCTAGCGAGTACAAACCGAGTCTATCCAGTCTTTCTTCATATGAAAGTCCTGACATCCCAGGAATTAGTCTGGTGAACCTTCTCTGTACTCCCTCTGTGGCAAGAATGTATTTCCTCAGATTAGGAGATCAAAACTGTACGCAATACTCCAGTTGTGGTCTCACCAAGACCCTGTACAATTGCAGTTGAACCTCCCTGCTCTTATACTCAAATCCGTTTGCAATTGTACATCTCCTCTTAAAACAACCCAAGGCATTTTATATTTGCATTGCAAAATAAAGGTTAACACCAAGCCCCAGAAGGGCAGGCACCCAATAGGTATGTCAGAGATGACCGTTTTATGGAGCTACTGAAAGGAGCCATGTGGAATGAAGAGGTGAAGAAATTCAGAAAGAGAATTTGAAGACTTTGGGGGTTGAGTAATTGAGATTGTGAGCGGTGATCTTATGGAGATGTACAACCGCATGAGAGGAATATATTGAATAAATGGACAGAGTCTTTTACACAGTGCATGTGAATCGAGGATCAGGGGACAAAATGTAGGTTAAGGTGATCTGGGGAAAGATTTAATTGGAGCCCGAGGGATAACTTTTTACCACGAAGATCGGTGGGAGTACAGAACGAGTTGCCAGAGGAGGTAGTTGAGGCAGATACTATCGCAATGTTTATGATACGATACAATAAAACTTGGTCTGCCGACAGTCACGACACACAAGGTACACAAAAAATTGAAATTAAAGGTGAAAACAAAAGGAAAAAGACTAGTGACTGTTGGCTGGCTGCCATGTGTACAATGCCTTCACAGACATCCCCTGGGCAGAAGATTCTAAACTAGATTATTATCTAAATGGGGTTAGGTTAGGTAAGAGGGAGGTGCAGCGAGACCTGGATGTCCTTGTACACCAGTCACTGAAAGTTGACATGCAGGTACGGCAGGCAGTGAAGAAAGCTAATGGAATGCTGGCCTTATACAAGATTGATCCCTGGGATGGCGGGACTGTCATATGAGGAAAGATTGAAAAGTCTAGGCTTGTATTCTCTGGAGTTTAGAAGGATGAGGGGGATCTAATAGAAACATATAAAATAGTAAGATTAAACGAGAACTTGCCAGTTTGAAGTTTGATCTGTATTTTATGAGGAGTTACGATGAGGGATTACGTGAAGAACCCGCCTCAGGACGCATGTGCGGCATACTTCAAAGCAGCGGTGTGGAATCACAGATAGACACACGTATTTGAAGTAACATAGTAAAGAAATAGAGACATCAATTTATCAGTTTGATCCATATAATGAGGGTGGGAGCGGAGGGCACGTAATCCCTCATCGTAACTCCTCATAAAATACAGATCAAATTTCAAACTGGCAAGTTCTCGTTTAATCTTACTATTTTACTTCGGAGTCACGTGAGTGACTACGTGAAGATTTCAAAGCTCTGTGATTTCAAACCGTATAACAGCTATTACTACACCACTGCCGAAGTCTTTGAGGGAGGAAGTGTGTTATCGTAATCAACCAATGAATCTGTTTATAGAAAAACACAATGGTATTTTTACAATAACAATGAAGACATTTAAATGTTCCCCTGGGCTAATTTAAATATTTGCAGACTGGAATCTTTCCTGCAAATAAAAAACAGGTTTCGTCAACAGTTTATAATAAATTTTTTCTCTGAACGTTTTACCCCCACCATTCTGCTGTAGCCAGGATGTGGTTTATAGGCACGTCCATTCTTTTGCCGTTGATGTGGAAGCTTGTCCTGTGGAATGAAACTTTGTACATGTTAGTTTTATCCCAGCAGCTTTAGTACCTGCTTGAGCCATCCCAAAATGGCTCGTTACCCGACCACAAGGTTTTTTGTGACTGACCCACAAGGCTTTTCATCTCCCTCGAATATTTAGGTTGTGTCTATGTAGGGTAGTAGGGTCATGGCACATTACCGTGTTTTCTGGCGGGTAAGCCCGGATTCTATGACTGGATAAGGTGTTCCTGGTCTGGTTTGACCATTCCCTGGACAATGATAGAGATCTGGTCTGAAGCTATGAGCATGGTGTCCAGTTGCAATAGTAGTAGTGACCGGACCCTCTGTGCTGCTCCGAGTGCCCTCAACATATGTGTTTAGAGCATAGAAGGTTCAAGTTGAGGGATCTGGCTGGTGGGCATCCCCTGAGGTATGGTTGTACCACTGTGACATCCCATATATGGGTGTACCTGGTCTAGGGGTTTAGAGTTGTAATACCCTTCATAGATTTACCACCAGCCAGTGTGACCCCATGGCTTGTTTTCCTGTAGCTGTTTTGAAAAGACAGGCAGGGCAATTCTAGCTGTGTTGATGGTACTGTAGCCGAATCCTTCATCATGGTGAAGGTTCACCAGGAATTCCAGTTCGTAGTAACTGTATCGGTTGAGTAGGTTATCCCTGTATCCTTGCAGTACTTCTCTTGATGCTGGACAAGTGCTGTAGTCCAGTGGATGTTCAGAGGGATGCTGACATGGTGTCGACGGTTCGGTATAACAATCCCAGTCCCAGATGTGGCTTGTGCAGAATCTGCAACCCAGGAGCTTGAATTTCCCATGGCACAGTTGACTTGTGCCCGGCTCCAAATGTTAATAATTCTGGGTCACTGGGGAATACCATCGAAGTTTCAACAACCATGTCATGGCGTATTGGGAACCATGGCTGCGTAAGTCCATCAGGTACTATCAAAATACCTGAAGCAGAGTCCTTTTGGACTGTGCGTAGTCCCCGACTGATGAGGCAGAAGGGAAGAAATACATAGAAATAATTTCACCAATCCAGCGCGAACGCATTTGCTGCCCCAGGGTCTGGTTCCCACGCGACATACATAGGACATCCCCAAACACCTGGTGATTTAGCGTTGATGCAGATAATCGATATCTGGCGTGTCATATAGCTTGATAGTTTTATTAAAACTTTTTAATAAAAACATCTAATCGATGTTGTCATTAAATTTATGTGACCTGGTGTCTGTCACTGTGTTTAGCTTACCTGGCAGGTAAGTTGCTGATAGTCAAATACATCTTTGGACACACCATTGCCAAATTGTGTTGACCAACTTGTCGCATGATACCGACTTTATGCCGCCCATATGGTTAATGTAGGCTACCACCGTAGTATAGTCTATTTATAACCGTACATGCAAGTGCTTTAATCCATAAAATTCACCCAAACATTTTTAGATAATTAATGCCCAGTATAAGTGGTAACCCCACCACTGTCTTTCTGATATTACTTCAGTGGGTAACTTCATGAGACGCTCAATGACAACCTATATGTCGTTTTTGATACTAAGGTCCCAATTATGTAGACAGAAATGCCACCATTTTTCCAATTACTCTGTTACTTGTCGAGTAGTTGGTAGTTTGTTGACCATTAATTTGTTGCATGTTTGTGCCAATTCAACTATGTTGTCTCTTATAGTCACGTAGACTGAATTAATATGAAACCCAAGATAGTCCAGGAAAGAGCTCTATATGTTGGTAGGAACCAGACCCACCTACCTCCATGGTTATTGGCGGTTTTGTCTTTTCTGTTTTCTGAGTGCTTTGTTCTGACGACGTGCTGGCGATGTTGGGGGGAGGCGCATTTTCCAGGGGGTCCGCGGCGGGCCCTGATCTAAAAGATCTTTGGGGATAATGCGGCCCCAAGCGTTCACCAGTCCCATATTCTAGACGTCGACTGGTGGATGCCGTGGGGTGCTGCCGCTTGAGTATCGGAGGTCGTGGTTTGCTCATCCCGGGGCCTGCCTTCATGATGCCGAAGATTTTTGATGCCTCTTCCATCTCCTTCAGCTTTTTGTTCAGATCTCTCCCAAATAGCAGTGAGTCTGCCTCCGCAGCTGGGGCTTTACTCAAGCCTGCAAATTTGGAATTGAGGGCAGGTCTTATATTTCCCTCCGGAGATTGTTTAGTTCGAATTGTGTGGTACACCTTAATGCCAGCACATCCTGCTGGTATGTATTCATCTCCGTTGTCTCCACAGAACGAGCATAGGCTGTGATAGCTGACGTCAGGAGCCTTAGGATCCGCTGTAGCTTGAGTTTTTGTGCCCGCATAAGGGCCCCCACATTTTCCCAGATTTTGCTGTTGAGGCTTTTTTCCCTTAAGTTCTCTGGTGCTGTATATTCTTGCAGCACCTCGGCGAGCACCTTCTTCAGTAGAGGTTTGTTGGATAGGTGATTAATACTGGCTGCCATTTTTTGGCTCCAGCGGTGCTCCAGCCCGTGGGGTTGCTACGAAGCGGTCCACCACACCTAACAGCTGTTCCTGTTCCTGCACCCCATGCATACTCCCGATTTCGTCCGCCTGCCCCATTTCCCGACCAGCCCTGCCCTGGTCACCAATGCTAGCCTCCTGCTCCAACCCGTGGTATGAGGTAGCAAAGGGCAGTGCCTGACACGACACTATGGAGGAGGTACCTGTCCTGTCTCGCCGGGAGCGCTGCTGTTCCCGGTGGACCTTCTCCTCCAGGAGCTGCTAAATGCAGCTCAGGCGGCTGTCTCTCTTCTGCTTTGGTGGAGACATGTCCCCCTCCGACGAATCGGAGACGACCGGCCGTTTGGCTTCCTGGCCGCTTTCCAAATCCGCCGTGCAGGCTCTGGCGAGACTGGCTTGGCTCGGTCTCAGGGATAGCGAACCGCTCTGAGAGCAACGCTGCCGCCGGTTGCTGCCCCGCTGGTAGAGTTGGAGCGGGGCAGTTTCTCTTTGCGAGTTTTCTGCGTTGTGTTCCTGAAAGCCTGCAAAACACAACTGCAACTCACCTCTCCAATGCCCAAGAGCCGCTCCTGCAGCTTAGGCAGCTGTCTCTCCCCCTCCTGGGTGGAGAGACATCCTCGTCCGATGTCGGAACCACCGGCCGGTTTTGCATGCATCCAGCCCGCTGCTCAGGCGTTAGCGGGGCTGGGCTCGGTCGCGGTGTCGGGGTAGCGGACCGCCCGCTAAGCGGTCCTACCGCCTGTTGCTGTCCCCGCAATGAGACGCTCCTCCGTCGAGCGGGCAGGTGCAGCGTTCTTCCCAGCCCGCTGCTGAAGTGCTGACGGGATGGGCTTGGTGCAGTGTCGGGAGCGGGGCGCTGGTTAGCAGACCTGCCGCGGTGCGCTCTCTCTCTCTCCTGCACTCGGGCTGCAGCGCACTCCACGCCAACACTGCGTAGTGGGTCCCCCTTCATCGGCTCCGATGGTCGGAAGCCTCCGCCCGCCTGCCTGCCTTCACCTGGCCAGCTACTCGAGGGGGAGCGAGGACTGAGGGGAACCTCCAACGCGTGCAAACGCCGTCTTCTCCGTTGTCGCCCCTGTGTGGAGAGTTACCGGCACCGGCACAGCTCCCAGTCCGTGGTCCGCCGTGTGTGCGGTCCTGGTGGCGTCTTTCCCCCCTTCCGCGAATGGAACACTCCTTCCCCGGAGTCCAAGGGGGCCGCTTGCATGCCCTACGGGGAACAAGCAGACGCGAGGGGCTGTTAAAATAAAGGTAAGTACTTACCTAAAGCTTCGTTTTTCAGATTGTAGCGGGAGCCCTGTCTCCCGCCTGCCGCTGTTGCCTGCTGAAACGTAATGCCGCACATGCGTCCTGAGGCGGGTTCTTCACGTAGTCACTCACGTGACTCCGAAGTAAAATTATAAAAGGACTGGACAAGGTAGATGCAGGAAATTTTTGCCCATCTGTGTGGAGTTTTACGTTCCACCCGTCACTGCGTGGGTTTTCTCCGAGATCTTCGGTTTTCTTCCATGCTCCAAAGACAGACAATTGGCTGGGTGTATGTTTAAATTGTCCCTAGTGTTTGTAGGATAGTGTTAACGTGTGGGGATTGCTGGTCCATGCAGACTCGGTGGGCCAAAGGGCCTGTTTCCGTGCTGTATCTCTAAACTAAACTAAACTAAACAAAGCAAATAGTCCTCTGACATTTTGTCACCTCCAACTCCCACCACAAGTCACAACTTCCCATCTCCACCTCTTTCAGCCTTCCGCAGAGACCGTTCCCTCTGCAATTCCCTGGCTAACTCCACAACTCCCTGGTTAACCCATCCAATGTATCCGTTGTTCAAGGTGTGGACTCTTATACGTTGGAGAGACCAAACATCGACTTCACGATTGTTTGGCTGAACATCTCCACCCGGGCCTACATGATCTCCCAGTTGCCAAACACTTTAATTCCCCTTCCCATTCCCACACTAATCTTTCAGTCCTGGGCCTCCTCCATTATCAGAGTGAGGCAAATTTGGCAGTTTACAACCCAGTGGTATGAATATTGATTTCCCTAATCTACCCCTGCATATCCCTCTCTCTCCATCCCTCTACCCAAGTCGTAATATTATTTTCAAAGTCATCTTGTTTAGTCTCATTGTCTGTAACTCATTTTCATCTAGCCCACATCTAACAATGGCCTATTTCCTTTATCATAGTTACTGTTTAGCATTTTTCATTCATTTGTTATCTCTCTACATCACCGTCTATATCTCACATTTCCTTTTCACCAACTCTCAGTCTGACGAAGGGTCTCGACCAGAAACATCATCTATTCCTTTTCTTCATAGAAAAAGGATTTGAGTATAGGAGCAGGGAGGTTCTACTGCAGTTGTACAGGGTCTTGGTGAGACCACAGCTGGAGTATTGCGTACAGTTTTGGTCTCCTAATCTGAGGAAAGACATTCTTGCCATAGAGGGAGTATAGAGAAGGTTCACCAGACTGATTCCTGGGATGTCAGGACTTCCATATGAAGAAAGACTGGATAGACTCGGCTTGTACTCGTTAGAATTTAGAAGATTGAGGGGGGATCTTATAGAAACTTACAAAATTCTTAAGGGGTTGGACAGGCTAGATGCAGGAAGATTGTTCCCGATGTTGGGGAAGTCCAGAGCAAGGGGCCACAGTTTAAGGATAAGGGGGAAAATCTTTTAGGACCAAGATGAGAAAAACATTTTTCACACAGAGAGTGGTGAATCTGTGGAACACTCTGCCACAGAAGGTAGTTGAGGTCAGTTCATTGGCTATATTTAAGAGGGAGTTAGATGTGGCCCTTGTGGTTAAAGGGATCTGGGGGTATGAAGAGAAGGCAGGTACGGGATACTGAGTTGGATGATCAGCCATGATCATATTGAATGGCGGTGCAGGCTCGAAGGGCCGAATGGCCTACTCCTGCACCTAATTTCTATGTTTCTATACTGTCTGATCCGCTGAGTTACTTCAGCTTTTTGTGTCTATTTTCTGCAATTCCTTTCTACAGATTTGCAATCTAACAATCTATTTTGAAGCTTCAGAGATTTGGAAACACAATCATTCCTGTCTAAATAACTTTCATTCATTCTTCCTTGGACTTGTTCAGAATAATTAATGTTAAAAATAGCTGTACACTGCGCCGTTCTGGCATTTGCAAGCTCACATCACAGAAAAATGAGGGTAGCAGGCCAACAATAACACCTAAGGAGTCACATGAGACTGCAGTTGCTTGAATCTTGAGCAAAAAAAACAAGGGCTGGAGGAACTCAGCGGGTCAGGAATTCTGTGCAAGGAGTGGATTGATGACATGTCAGGTTGCGATTAGTTTTGTTTAGTTTCATTTAAAGATACAGCACAGAAACAGGCCCTTCAGCCCACCGAGTCCGCACTTGCCAGCGATCCCAGCACACAAGCACTATCCTACACACACTAAGGGCAATTTACAATTTACCAAGTCAATTAGCCTACAAACCTTTAGTTTAGGGGTAATATGAGGGGGAACTTCTTTACTCAGATAGTGGTAGCGGTGTGGAATGAGCTTCCAGTGGAAGTGATGGAGGCAGTTTCATTGGTATCATTTAAAAATAAATTGGATAGGGATATGGATGAGAAGGGATGGAGGGTTATGGTATGAGTGCAGGCAGGTGGGACTAAGGGGAAAAAAAAGTTGTTCGGCACGGACCTTTAGGGCCGAGATGGCCTGTTTCCGTGCTGTAATTGTTATATGGTTATATGGTTAAACCTGTACGTCTTTGGAGTGTTGGAATAAACTGGAGCACCTGGAGAAAACCCACGCCGGTCACGGGGAGAATGTACAAACTCCGTACAGACAGCACCTGTAGTTAGGATCAAACCTAGGTCTCTGGTGCTGTAAGGCAGCAACTCTATCGCTGCGCCACCGTGCCACATAACTTTCTTCTTCAAGAAGCTGCCTGACCCACGGAGTTCCTCCAACACTTTGTTTTTTGCTCAGAAACATCTAAGGTTTTAACTTGATGAACATCCTAATAGATTCATTGTGTAACCAGGCTGGGTTTTGTTTTCAAGAGGGAACTGCAGATGCTGGAAAATCGAAGGTACACAAAATTGCTGGAGAAACTCAGCGGGTGCAGCAGCATCTATGGAGCGAAGGAAATAGGCGACGTTTCGGGCCGAAACCCTTCAGGCTGGGTTTTGTTTTCTCCTGTTTCTGGAGTTAAGGAAAGGAAATTCATCCTTGGCTTACAGATGCTAAACACATGATACGTAAGCACACATGCCTTGCAATCTGAAATGGAGGCTCGTTGAATTCAGTGCAATGATATTTTTTATATTGTATGCTCCCAGTATAACTACCTGGTCTGACTCTTAAAATCTGTTAATTTTATTTGTGTGTTATACTCATCTGACCATTTCAAAATACATTGGAATATAACACAGAATGTGCTTTTCCACTTTATTAAAGTTTATGATATTTCAACTGCTACTTTAACCATCTCAACTTCAGTTTCTACTTTTACTTTCAGTCTCCCTAGCATCCATATAATGTTCAAAACATTAGTTCAAAAAGATGTTAGGTTTGCAATTTGTGAAAAAATTGTGAAAAACCTTCAATGCTTCAGTCAGCTTCATGACATTATGGTTACTGAGCTCATGGGATTCCTGTGTATTTCAGCCCAATAACATCCTGTAAAAGCTGCCGTTTCTCTGGATAGTGTCCTATCTCAGTCATGTTCAGCAAATTCATCAATGACCTACCTTCCATGGTCGGCAGCGGGGAACATCTCAGTAATTGAAGTGATCTACACTTGCATGCAGCAAGTCCAGCCAACATGATCAAGACGTGGCAAGTATTAAGTCCATCACAAAATGGCCAGTGAATGATAATTTCTATCATTCTGCGCTTGGTCTCATCGATAAAAAAGGAGTCCATACCTGGAACAGTAGATGAGGTTGGTGGAGGTGCAAGTAAACCTCTGCCTCACCTGAAAAGAATGTTAGGGTCCTTAGACAGAGTCGAGGGAGGAGGTAGAGGGACAGGTGTTGCATCTCCTGCATTTGCAGGTACCTGGGGAGGGGGTGGTTTGGGTGGGAAGGGATGAGTTAACCAGGGAGTTGTGGAGGGAACGGTCTGTGGAAAGCGGAAAGGGATGGAGATGGGAAGAAGTGGTGGGATCCCATTGGAGGTGGCCAAAATGTTGGAGGATTATGTGCTGTATGTGAAAGCTGATAGGGTGAAGAGGGCTAAGGGGACTCTGTCCCTCTTGTGATTGGGGGGAGGGGGAGCAAGGGCAGAGCTTCAGGGTCTCCTCGATATCCCGCAGCTCCGCTCTTGCTGATCATTTCTATCATGCAAAATCTAAACACCTACTCTTGATACTCAATGGCATTTCAATTGGCAAGTCACCCACCCTCAATATCCTGGGGGGTCACCACTGACAGAGCTCAAATGCACTTGCTGCCATGAAAAACTCAAGAAGCTTGACATCATCTGGAACAAAAACAATTTACTTGATTCCCATCGTCTCCAACAACGGGTTTATGTGTGGTTCCGCAAGAGATTGCCAAGATCAATAATGACAATTTCTCCTTTGCTTTTACCATGGAGAAAGATGTGAAGCCAGGAATCTTGGAACAGTTGATGGTGATGTCTTGAGGACAGTCTGTATTGACTCTAAGGATGTGCTGGAAATCCTAAGCCATATACAGTTAGATACATCTTCTGGGCTTAATCAGATATATATCCAAGGACACGGAGGGAAGCTGGGCTGACCAGACTCCTGAATCATCGTTAGATAAGGGTGAGGTGCTGGCAGACTGAAGACTATGGATGTTATACATTTACAGTATTTAATAAAGGCTGCAAAGAAAAACCTGGGAACAATTGACCATTAAGCCTAACACCTCCAGTAGGAAAGTTACTGGATTCTGAGGGAAAAGATAATATGCATTTGGAAAAACAAGGGTTGAAGAGGGATAGGCGACATAGTTTTCTGCACGGGAGATCACGGAAGAATTTAATTGAATTTATTTAAGAAGGTTTTGTGAGGCCAGGGCCATAGATGTTGTACTTATAGACTTCAGCAAGGTATTTGATAAGGTTCTGTATGGTGGGCTGCTATGGAAGGTTACACGGGATCACATGGAATTCAGGGAGAGCTAGATATCTGGATACAAAATTTGCTTCATGGCAGGAAGCAGTTTGGTGGAAGGGTGTTTTATGGATTGGAGACATGTGACTCATGGTGTGCCTTAGGGATCAGAGCTGGGCCCTTTGCTATTTGTCATCTCCAGGTAGGACCGCCAACCCGGCGCTCCGCCATCCCCGACGCCGAGCCCAGTTCCACTAGCGCCTGAGCAGCGGACTGGATGTCAACAATCCGGCTGGTGGTATCCGATTCGTTGGATGGGTGCGTCTCACCGCCCGCTTAGGGCAGAGACAGCCGCCTGAGCCACATGGAGCGGCTCGTGGAGCATAAGCTCCAGTGAGACTTGCTTATGGGGAGCAGTTTCGCAGAGGGAGTTCAGGCACTCCCTCCACAGTGCCTCATGCACTAGCCATTGCTTCTTCCTCATATAAGGACAGCCTTGGCGACCAAAGCTGGGCTGGTCAAGAAGAGGGGCACTGGCTGAACAACATCGGGAGTACGCATGAGGTACAGGAACAGGAAGAGCTGCTGGGTGTGGCCGCTATGTGGTTTCACCACGAGCGAAATGGCTTCAGTTTCAACTGATGGCCAGCCTACTACCTGTCTTTTCCAAAAAACCTCTCCAAGACAGGTAGCCATGAGGCGTTGGATTTATCACGCCACCCCTAAATTGCATTTACTCAAAGTGCCCGCCATTATTGGGGGATACATTGAGCAGCGCATTTAACCTAAATATTTTAAAAATGCATTTGATACCTGACGTCGGCTATCATGTCCACCTGCTCATTCCAGAAGGGCAGGGTAGTATGGCAAAACACCCGACCCAAATGTTCAACGGTATACCCCATAACGTCTCTAGTGAAGTCACAAACCTGCCCTCAATCTAAGAAATTAACAGGATTATGAAAATGCCGACCTCACAAGCACAGAACCTGCTACCTGGCATTTACCAAACCAGTCCTAAAAAACTGGACGAAGTGTTCAAACTATTCGGCACAAGAGGGCAGAGTCTGGAATGAGCACCACACAGAATACCAGACAGCAGTACCTCTCCGCGTCCACCAGCGGCGTCTACCCCAAGGTACTGGTGAAAGCTCGGGGCCTGCATGCCAAACCCGTAGGATTTTAGGCCACGGCCCAGAGCAGGCCCCAGGGAAAATGTGCCACCCCCCAACAAACATCAGCCCTACAAGAATAAGGAACCAGAAACCAAAAAAAACAGCAATAAAGACAGATAAGTATGGTTCCTACCACCACATAAAGGTGAAGGGTTGTACTAACAAGGGGTGGGTGAATCACACCTGGTTAGGAAGCTATCACTTTGGTAGTTATGTACAATATCTTGCCACCAATTTAGCAAGCACCCCAAGGGGTCTACCCTCCTGCGATGGTGAATGTCGCACCATCATTGATAAACCACTTGAGTATTCACCAGGTATACCCATTCATGGGATTTGTAACTACTACCATGGGACCAAGGAGACTTTATGGTAGACATCAACCTTGAAGATGCATACTATTCAGTACCTTCTCATATAAGTTTCGGATACCGCAATTACCTGGATGGAGTAACCATGATGAGCATTGCGGCATTTAAGTCAAAGCTATCCAGTATCAACCAGCCCTGACACTTAAGAAACATCCGTCATGGCATGTCTATATATTAACGACACACTATCCTGTGATACAGCATTAGCTGCATTAGATACTAACTTATTTAGCGGGCATTGCCATATATCCAGATATTGCGTGATCATCCACAACTTTGTCATCTGGTATTCATTAAGACTATCAGTTATGGTAACATTAACCACCAATCTACTACGTGGCAAAGTATTGGGATAGTAGCAGCATTACCAGCTACTGAACATTGTATCTTTCCTATGAGCTGAGATACTAGTGTTCAAAACTATATCCATACCTGTGATATGGGGGTAAATGGATTAATCTGGAGTGTTATCATGGTATTATCGGCAGGAAGGATTATGGTTGTACTCTTCCACCTGTTTTGAGTAACATCTTATGTGTCCTGATGTGTTACTGAGCTTGTTATACTTAGTGCCTATGCAAATTGACTTAAACGTGTTATATATTAACTTACTAATTGTAGTGAAGCATTTGCTCAGTAACCCACCAAATTTGCATGTTCATTTATAAGTTAACAACATCACAGTGGTGGCATATACCAAACCACTTGGGCAGGGAACATCGATATTAGGTGACAATTTATTAACAATTGGTAACCGTATGTCGTCAAACATATTTGACCATCGGTAACCTCACCTATCAGGTGAGCTAAATACTGTAAACATACATTTAAACAAAAAATATTTGCTGAAATTACTAAGCAATATGGACACCAGATATCGATTCCTTATATCCAATCAAATCACCACGTATTAACTTACGTCACATGAAACCAATTTCAAGGCAGCGGCAATGGAGACATTCCCACGTATTGAGGGGTGGGGGAAATCTAATCCCTAAATTCTCCTTTCCTTCTACCTCTTCAATAGGTACTACGGCTTCATCAGTCGGGTACTACGCAAATTACAGTGGACCAAGTCCACAGGCATGGTTCCCAGTGATCCTCGATATGGTCATTAAAAGAATTGCAAAATTGTGAAGACCACTGCTGTGTTTGGATCAGCAGCACTATCAACCTGATGACAGCATTCCTTCGCATATCCTAAGGAACATACCTGAGGGGCATCAAGAAATGGGACACTGTTTTTTCCAAAACAGGAATTACACATTCAACTACAACAAAACTGTACTGGAGCGCCTGGCAGGTCTTCACCACAATGAAGGAAATGTTCTGTCAGCCTACTCAACTTGGGTACCGCTCACTGGTGATCAGATACAGGAGAGGTATATTCAATCCATTCCCCAGAAATAGGTACACCCAAATTGGGATGTCAGTGAAACCCTGACGTACCTTAGGGGATGATCACCAGCCAGGTCACTCACCCTGGAACAGCCTACCCTGAAGATGGACATGCTGGTGGCCTTACATCAACACAAAGAGCCAGTTCTCCCATCTACTGCGATGGGACAACATGGTTATGACACCAGATAGTGTCACATTCCCATTCAAGGGTTGGTCAAACAGAACAGACCAGGAACATCAGGTCCAGTCATGAAATTCCGGGCATACCCACCTGAACCACGTTTTATGTGTCATGACCCACTCAGAGATCTACATCGACACAATAAGGAATACCGAGGGAGAGGAAAAAGCCTTATGGGTCAGCCACAATAAACCTCTTGGTCGGGTGACGAGCTGACGAGGGATTACGTGCCCTCCGCTCCCACCCTCATTATATAGATCAAACTAGCAAACTGATGTCTCCTTGTCTTTACTATGTTTACTTCAAATAACTGTGTCTATCTGTGATTCCACACCGCTGCTTTGAAGTATGCCGCGCATGCGTGCTGAGGCGGGTTCTTCACGTAATCCCTCATCGTAACTCCTCATAAAATACAGATCAAACTTCGAACTGGTAAGGTCCTGGTTTAATCTTACTATTAATTAGCGCAGTAGCAATCATGCACAAATGGCCTTGTGACCATGTGTGACCATTTGTGACCCTGTCATTTTCTAGTTCCATATCTTGCTCCACTCCTGTAACCCTTTGGGATTACTCCAGACTTTGCCCAGACCTGGCCACAAGTGGTGAACTAAGTCCCACCCTAAGACTCTTCATCTCTTGCCCCTTTACTGGGGTTGTTGAGTAGTTATTAGGATATTTGTAACATAGGTGTTTGAAGATTTTGTAACATGGTGGTGGGTATGTCATCACGGTTTTGGTTTTAATGGTTCTTAATTCGTGTTGAGATTAAATAAATTATTTTTTGATACAAAAAAAAGACTCTTCATCTCTCCTCCTTTAGGATGTTGCTTGAGATCCAATTCCTTGACCATTTGTTCTCACATTCCCTGAGGTTCCTGAGCGTGACATGGAAAGCATGGTACAACAACATGGTATTGCTGTTGGATGCAAGGACTGACGACCAAACCATTGTTGCCTTTGTCTGAAGAAGGGTTTTGGCCCAAAATGTTGCCTATTTCCTTTGCTCCATAGATGCTGCTGCACCCCCTGAGTTTCTCCAGCTTTTTTGTCTACCTTCCATTGTTGCCTTTAATGTATTTCTTCAATATTACACCCAGGAATAATTGGAAAGCTGAAGTCCAGAGAGGTCCCTCCATTGAGCAGAGTCTTGCTAATTATTATAACATTAGTGTTCAGTTTAGTTTAGTTTATTGTCATGTGTACCGAGGTACAATGAAAAGCTTTTGTTGAGTGCTATCCAGTCAGCAGGAAGGCAATGCATGATTACAATCAAGCCATTTACAGTGTATAGATACATGATAAAGGAATAACGTTTAGTACAAGGTAAAGTGAGCAATATCCAATCAGGGATAATCCGAGGGTCACCAAAAAGGTAGATAGTAGTTTAGCACTGCTCTCTGGTTGTGGTAGAGTGGTTCAGTAGCCTGATAACAACGGGGAGAAACTGTCCCTGAATCTGGAGGTGTGGCCCTTTGCTGATGTTTTCTGCATTCATTATTTCTGTGCTACTTAATTGGTAATTTTACTTAGGAGTCACGTGAGTGACTACGTGAAGACCCCACCAGCACGCATGCGCGTCATATCGTCTAACACATTGCGCAGCGACTGGCGGGGTGAAGCGTTCCCCCGCAGCGAGAAGATTTAAAAACGAGACCTACAGGTAAGTTTGCTAATCTGATAGGCCTTTTACATGGGGCGACTTGACGCAAGATTTAGCCAGAGTGAAGTGGTCGTGGTCTAGCACGATATCACATGATATAACGGGGGGGTAGATAAAGAGTTCCCATGGTACTCGGCATTTCTGTTATTTGTGCGAGTGACTTGTCCGTCTCCCGAGCTTTCCCGTTAAATCTTGAATGACATTGTAAATCATTGTCAAGTGTAATTAAATCATCATGTGGCACAAATTGGTTGAATTGGTATATACACACACAAAGCAGAGTTTTACTGTGTATGTGGGAGACACAGATGGAGTGAGCACAGTTACTGAGGCAGAGTCTCTCAGCCTGTGTGAGAGGGAGGGAAGGAGGGAGAGAGAGAGAGGCACACACAAGGTGGATGTGAAATCTCACCTGCCTGTTTCAGTGACAGACACCCGTGCCAGTAAATGAAGCCACCCCATCTGTCTCCCCCTCCTCTCCCTCGACTCTCCCACCTTTCCTTACCAACTCCAGTCCCGTCCCGACCCCCTGGGAAACTGAAGGGAGCAACAATTAACTGCTGCCTGCCCGCTGAGATAAAGAGTTCCCACGGTAAGACGATGTTAGTTGCGCCCAAGTTTAAATTTCCAACATGTGTTTCAGAGTAAATCAAAAACTGTCTGAATCAGCAAGTTAGACACAAAATGCTGGAGTAACTCAGCGGGCCAAGCAGCATCTCTGGAGAAAAGGAATAGATTCCATTTTTGGTCGGGACCCTTCTTCGGGATGATTGTAGGGGGGAAACTGGAAGCAAGAAAAGACCGGGATAAATCAGGGCCAACAACAGATGACCTCAGCAGGGTATTTTGAAGAAGGGTCCCAACCCGAAATGTCGCCCAACCCTTTCCTCCAGAGATGCTGCCTGACCCACTGAGTCACTCCAGCACTTTATGTCTATATTTGGTGTCCTGATAGGCCAATTGTTGGCTAGGGATAGTGTGATCCCAAGAGGGAACCAGCGTTGCAAACCTTGGACTGGTTAACCAACATTTACTGCATGGGGGGGGGGGGGTGGGCGGGGAAGAGAGAGAGAGAGTGTAAGTTACCTAAAATTAAATAATTCAATGTTCATAGTGAACACGGACACAAAATGTTGGTGTAACTCAGCAGGTAAGTCAGATCTGGGAAGAAAAACATAAAAAGCTGGAGTAAGTCAGCGTGTCAGGCAGCATCTCTGGAGAAAACGTATAGGTGGCGATTCGAATCAGAACCCTTCTTTAGACATCCTAATCGGAATTGAGTCTGAAGATGTGCCTCGTCCCGAAACATCACCTATTTTTCTCCAGAGATGCTGCTTGACTCGCTGAGTTACTCCAGCTTTTTGTGTCCGTCTTCGTTTTAAACCAGCATGTGCAGTTCACTCCTTTACACGGGTCTCTGGAGAACATTGATTGGTAGTGTTCCGGACCCTGCTTCGGAAAGGCATCGATCGCTGGTTGGCGAGGACTCCGAGCTGTATCTCTCAAAGAAGAACATGTGAAAAATTTCTCACGGACTATAAAAATGCGGGACCTTTCAGTAAAGCCCCTTTTAAAGATTATAGTTATTTTCTTGAATCTCTAACATAACTCATGAATAAGTTGATGTCCATATGCGGATACAAATCTTTATTTTTTAAATTCAATCCCACAGAAGACAATTTTTACTCACCTTCTGTCCCCTCTGTCCAGCTTCCGGGTTCACCGTTCGCAGGAGTTCCCACGGTACACGCAAGTGTCAGTACGGATATCGCACTGGCCACTACGTGCATATAATGTTGCAATGTTCAACCACAAGTGTACAAGTCACTCTTGGAGAAATTCAAGCTTGTTTGAATTTTCTCCCGAGTCACCAAGTTACACGAGTACCTGCTGTTAGCGCCACGGTGGTCCACGAATGCCGTACGGTTATCGCAAGAGGTTCCCACGATGTTCAACTCTGGTTAACTCTTGCGTCAAGTCGCTCCGTGAAAAAGGGGTTTGAGGTTATGTGTTGTGTTCTGTTCTCTGTGTTACAGAGGAGAGCTATGGACAAGGGAAAGAAATCCAAACGGGTCGTGTCTAGACTGGCTGCGGGGGACCGCGAAAGCACGGGCAGTCAGCAGCAACCGGCGGCACCTGGATCGTAATCTATGCGATCAACAGTCACCGACATGGCACCTGCACAGTCCGAACCAGCGCCGCGGATTGGGGGAAAAGCCAAGCAAAAGTTGGCCAGGCCGGTGACTCGGATGAGTTGGGCCAGGAAGACTCACTGCCCGCGAGCAGCGGAGGTTACCGCATATCCCGCATGGAGCAGTTGATGGAGCAGATGCTCCAACGTGAATATGAAATATTGTCACCATGGGGGTCCTGGGACACCCATGGCAGCACCTTACCAAGGGCTGCATAATGCATCTCCCTCGACAGAGGGGAGCATTACAGGCCAGGGCTGGGCTGGCCCCGATGACAGGGGATTGGCTGAAGACACCGGGTGTGTGCTAGGGGTGCAGGATCCACAAAAGCTGCTCGGGGTGGTCTCAAAGTTTGCGATGCCAGCGCAAACGAGACAGCTGTTACAGGCAAAGCTGGCAGCAAGCATAGATTACCATACATTCAACCAGCTGCAGGAACAAGTGTTGAATGAAACAACAGCTAAATATATGGCACCAGAGAACTGTGTCTCACTGAATGTTCCTGCAGTAAACAGTTCTAGCTGGGGGTAAATCAGTGCAGGCAAGAGGTGAAGATGCAGAAAATACTATAATTGTTGGCTTCGGGAATAACGGCGTTTGCTCGGTCGGTGGATGGAACAGAGATGACAGAGATACAACAGGATGCACTGGCACTTCTCTGTAACACGCAATTTGAAATTAATTGCCTAAGGAAAAACGCCATTCGACCTGCTTTGAACCCCAAATTTGCAGGATTGTGTAAAACTACCAGTACACAACCACCAATACTGCTATTTGGGGGCAACCTATCTAAGCAGGTTAAAGAGCTCGACGAGGAAGCTAAAGCCGTCGGGCTCATGAAGGCGTCAACTTCGAGCAAGACCTTACATCTCCGGCGGCAGCACCCCTACGCATCCACCAGCACGCAACGACACCAGGACGCTGGGGAACGCATGAAGGTCGCACAACCAACACCGAGGTCTTTTTAGGCCACGGCCCAGAGTGACCTTCGTGGAAGATGCACCAACCCCGCACTCCAGCGCCTCTTCCTCCGAACTAGCAGAAGCAGAAGCAATGAACACTCCACCGGTAACCATGGAGGTAGGTGGGTCAGGTTCCTTCCAGAACATAAGTTCTATACTAACTGGGGGTAGGTTACACCGGTTTTGGGAGGCATGGAGGTCTATAACTACTGACCCTTATATGCTACATAGTATTCAGGGATACGAAATTGAATTTATTCATAAAGACCTTCCCCCAGTTCAACATGCGCCTAGCCGAGTGTTTGTGCTTTCACAACAGGAAAAACTGGAAGGACATGCAGAGCTGGGGAGGCTATATGCCAAAGGAGTAATTGAGAGATCCCAACACGACTCTCTAGAATTTGTGTCCAACATTTTCACAAAAACTAAAAAAGATGGTGAATGCCGCATCATCATTGATTTGACTAAACTGAATACTTTTGTAAAGTGTATTCACTTCAAAATGGAAACCTTTGTTACTGCCAAACAATTGATTTCCGTAGGTTACTTCATGGCTTGCATCGATCTAAAAGATGCATACTATTCGGTACCTATACAGAAGGATCATTGCCGATATCTGTAGTTTAACTGGATGGGGCAGCTCTGACAGAATAAAGCATTGCCTAATGGATTAACATCAGCCCCCAGACTATTTACTAAGATATTAAAACCAGCCTTGACGTTTCTCCGAAAACAGAAACATATTGTCATGGCATATCTCGATGATATATTAATAGTGGGAAAAACCCTGGATTTAGCCAAATCAGCTGTATCAGCTACCAAACTATTGTTTGAAAAACTGGGGTTTATCATTCATCCAGATAAATATACGTTGACGCCTTCTACAACTATGGATTATCTGAGGTTCACTATTGACTCTATCCACATGTCTGTAACATTGCCAAAGAGCAAGGCAGCAGACTTAATGGAGGCCTGCAACAACCTTGTTGTAATCAGTCAACCATCTATTCGACAGCTAGCAAGGGTAATTGGAAAACTTGTAGCTGCATTTCCAGCCGCATAGTTTGGACCTTTGCATTACCAAAATTTACAAAGAGCAAAGGTGCAAGCACTAAAATATTATGCTGGTCATTTCGACCGACCAATGCAATTATCAGCTAAAGCAATTTTGGAGTTACAATGGTGGAGGCAAAACATACGGCATAGCTCCAGCCCCATCATTATCAGTAACCCTTCAGATGTATTACAAACTGATGCCGGCGCTCACGGTTGGGGTGCTACTAATACTATATCCAGTTGTGGTGGTAGATGGGATGCACATGAATCATCTTTATTACAAATCTCTAAATTATTTAGAGATGTTGGGTGCGTTCTATGGGCTAAAAGCATATTGCTCAAAAATGCACCATCTGCATGTCCGCCTACAAATTGATAATACCACAGTGGTGGCATACATTAATCATATGGGTGGAATCAAATCGATATCATGTGACAATCTGGCTAATACAATTTGGCAATGATGCATCAATAGAAATATTTGGATATCAGCTACTTACCTACCAGGTAAACTCAATACAGTGGCAGACACCAGGTCATGAAATTTTAATGACAACACCAAATGGATGTTGGACCACAAAGTATTTGCTGATATTGTAACACAATATGGAACACCAGATATCGATCTATTTGCATCTAGACTGAATCACCAGTTGCCAATATATGTCGCTTGGGAACCAGACCCTGGGGCAGCAGCGATGGACGCTTTCTCGCTGGACTGGGGAAAATTGTTTTTCTATGCTTTTCCCCCCTTCTGCCTCATCAGTCGGATCTTACGCAAAATACAACAAGACTCTGCGTCAGGTATTTTGGTGGTACCCGATTAGCCTACTGTGAGTCACCCATGCCATGACAGGATCAATCTGTTAATTTGCAGAATTTAAAAAGACCACTTCTGGACCTGGGGCTGACGGACAGAACAATGAATATGATCACGGAGGCATACCGAGAATCCACCAAGAAGCAATATCTCATACATCAGGAAATGGGAGATATATTGTACAAGGACTAATATTTCGTACAATACTGCTTCTGTAACCAATGTTCTGGAATTTCTGGCCAGCCTTCATTGTGATGAAGGTCTCAGCTACAGTGCCTTTAACTGTGCCAAGAGTGCCCTATCAGCATACTTATGACAGGGATTAGGACAGGACACTGTGGGATCTCACCCTCTAGTTTCCTAGCTTATGAGGGGGATCTACAACACGAACCCTCCAAGAGCGAGGTATTCCCAGATTTGGGATGTCAGCGTTGGTCTTACGGTGCTCCAGCAACGTCACTGTCCTTGGAGAAACTGACACTAAAAACAGTCATGCTGATGGCACTAGTCTCGGCACAACAGGTCCAGTTCCTACATAAATTAAGACTGGACACTATGGTTATTTCAACCAACAAGACACATTTTCACATCTTGGAATTGGTAAAACAAAACAGGCCAGGGTCATCAGGCCTTAAACTAGAATACCAAGCATACCCAACAGATACCCGCCTATGTATTGTGACACATCTGTTACAATATATAGAGACCACTAAAAACCTTAGAGGCAATGAAACGGGTTATTAATTAGCCATAAACAGCCTCATAATAGGGTATCGATGCAAACCATATCTAGGTGGCTCAGACAGGTTTTGGGAGCTGCAGGGGTGGATACTGACACTTTCAAATCTCATTCCACCAGGTCTGCTGCAACATCGGCAGCGAGGGAAATGGAAGTGCCAATGGACCACATCCTCGCTACAGCAGGATGGTCTAGGGAGAGGATCTTCCAGCAATTTTATAATAAGCCGATCACCAAACCTGCGGTATTTGCAGAATCAATTTTAAGTTCTGTATTATGATTTATCCCGAATGGAAGGGATCATTATTATTCTTCGTTAATAATAAATTCACTATTGTTTTGAATTTCTGATTCATGTTTGAATACGATAACATACTTCCTCCTTTGGTCAACTACGGCAGTGAGTGAAGGCATGACATCACAGATCTTTAAAATCTTCACGTAGTCACTCACGTGACTGAAGTAAAATAGTAGTTTGATCTTTATTTTATGAGGAGTTACGTCGAGGGATTACGTTCCCTCCACGCCCACCCTCTATCATAAAGGTCAACTGGTATCCTAGTGTCTCTTATCTTACTATGTTTATTTCATCTACTGTTGTCTGTGATTTCACACCGCTGCTTTGAAGAATGTCGCGCATGCGTGCTGGCTCACGTAATCCCTCAACGTAACTCCTCATAAAATAAAGATCAAACTTCAAACTGGTAAGTTCTCATTTAATCTTACTATTTAACTCCATTGCAATATTTGAATATTATCCATGCTTGGCTGGCTGAGTGACAAATGATATCAGCGTCAAATTAATTACCAGCAGATGACCTTCTTGAGCAAAAGAGAACCTGGCCATATCTCCTGATCTTCAATGCACACACTCCCTGAGCTGCCACAAATGAGTTACCTGCACATGGTAGCAAGTACAGCGTGGACAAATTAATGAACTCTTTGTGGTGTTATTATTCTTCTGGTATGTTATGACATCCCCCTTTTAAGAATACTGTGAGCATCTCCTCATTATTAGTTCTGATCATGCACAATTGGGCGTAGTGTTTGAAAGGCCACCCAGAATTTAGAGCTGTACAAGTTAAGAAGCATTTGTTTCATAAAGTGTGTGTGTAGGGGCGATCTGGTGGAATGATTTCCCCAAACTCAAATACATTCAGTTCTATATTTTGAGATAAAATGATGGCACGTGACAAATCATTGATAACCCATCAAATGGGACCATGACCGTTTTTGGTGAGTCTTTGTGGTCAAGTCACCGTCTGCAACTGTCCAAGGTTCTATATTTTTGGCCAAACCTCACAGAATGCCTCACGGTCATGTCATAATTGCTCTTGCCAAATGTTGATCAAATGTACATGTTGAGGAATCCCAATCATTATCTATATAAATGCAATGATCAATTTCTAGGCTTCTCATAGTCTTGGTGTGTTACAGTGCGCATACAGGCCCTTCGGCCCAACTTGCCTGTACTGGCCAACATGTCCCAGCTACACTAGTCCCACCTGCCTGCGTTTGGTCTATATTCCTCCAAACTTGTCCTATCCTACTTTCTCACTGTCTAACATGATGTGTGTTGTTCTAATGGGCAGCATCCTTCATGTACAAAGTTGCACTTTGTGATTTCAACATTTATCTGTATCACTACCTACAATAGAAATAGTTTGAAGGCTGGTTCTTGCTTACATGAACAGTTCCTACATTAATTATATGTCTGACAATGGATCTCTTTTTTCCTCACACTGGAACGACAATACGTGGGCTAACATGTTTGGCAGCAATGAATTTTGTCTAATAAATTATTATTATTAAATTAGCACACATTAAGGATTGATCATGTACATTTTACTGCAGTTCCCTTCAGTGCTCTCTCTCCACCATCCCGAGGGCTGGCACGATGGATCAGCGGTAGTGTTGCTGCTTTACAGTGCCAGAGACCCGGGTTTGATCATGACCACAAGTGCTGTCTTTATGGATTTTGTGCCTTCTCCCCGTAACCTGTGTGGGCTTTTTCTGGGACCTCCAGTTTCCACTCATATTACAAAGATGTTAATCGGCTTGAGTAAAAATAGTAAATTGGTCATGGTGTGTAGGATTGTGCTAGTTTAAGGGGATCGTTGCTGGGCACGGATTCAGTCGGCCAAAGGGCCTGTTTCCCCGCTGTATATCTAATCTCTAGTGTGAAGGTTTCAGCAAACATGTGTGTGGATGCTGTTGCAACAATATTCAATCAGCTCAACATCATGGGGAATGTAACGTTCACTTGATCAGCGCCCCACTGCTACATGTAATGTTGACCCAGTCCCATACTACAGCTTATGTACTGTCGAAAAAATGCCCTGCAGCAATTCATGAAACTCAGTTTGAAAGCTCCTGCACCCTCTGTGACATAGATCTTCCTTCATTGGAGCTAGTTGAATGGCTTGGAGTTCCCCAAGATGCTGTAACTATAAAATCAGCACCATAGCAGAATCTGTAGTTGTCAAAGCAGAATGCCAAACACTGGCAGCCTGGCATGTATAATAAATGTAACCTCTTCATCATCAACCACTCGTTGAGAGCAAGATAAAAACATGATTTATTCAAGAAACAGCCTGACAGTTTGTATCATCACCCTTTGTTGGCACAGTTTTATAAAATCAATGCCCAGACTTCACTCATCACCCACCACATCACCCCCATCCCCACCCCCATCCCCATCCCCACCCCCATCCCCACCCCCACCCCCACCCCATCATCCCCATCCCCACCCCCATCCCCATCCCCATCCCCATCCCCATCCCCACCCCCATCCCCATCCCCACCCCCATCCCCACCCCCCACCCCCACCCCCATCCCCATCCCCGATGCGCTCTGATCAAGAGGCTGCTTTGTTCTTGATGGTGTCGAGCTTCTTGAATGCTAATGGAAAAATTGACCATTCTGCAATCATCAGTGGACCATCCCAGGGCATATGACAGAAGAAAAACACATTTTCTCTTGGAATCATAGTATCATATAATGCAGAAACAGGTCTTCTGTCCCACCATGTCTGTGCCAACAATCACACACCTATTTATGCTATTCCCAATCATTGTCTCCGCACATATCCATCACTTTGTTCAGAATCTGCCTGTTGAAGCCGTTATGCTTCTCTGCCGGTGGAATAGCAGTAGTTGAGAGTGTTTGACCCCGTGCTGCTGCATGGGGCATGCTGATGGTATGGGGGTGCTTTGGATGTGTCTTCTTCAAGCTGACCTTGTTGAAGTTCCCGGCACTGATGGAGAGGCTGCCCGCTATGATATATGGTGTTATGATATATGATTTCCACAGTGTGTCGTTCCTAAAGTGCGAGGCAAATGTCGGCCTGGGTGGGATGTAGACTGGCGGTGGAATAGCTTGGGAGACTGAAGGGACAGTTGCTGGATGGTTCAGGTGGGGAGAGCAGGGATTGGACAAGTCCACCACGTTCGAATACCACAAAGAGTTTACCATGAGGCAGATGCTTCCATCTTGCCCAATGATGTTGTCCAGTGCATGCGATGGATTGAGAAACCTTTAGAATGTAGTGTCAAATCTGGAGAGCAGGAGATGGGCTACGTCTCTGTGAAGCAGACCACACAACACTCCCTTGTGTCTCTTTAGTGAAGCAATCTTTCCCTTGTCCTCAATCCTAGTTTCCAGGGACTGTGCATTGCCCAAGAGGGTGGTAGGGAGGGGATCCTAATCCAAGAATCCCTGGGCTGTTTGGCTGCCAGTTAGAGTTATAGTGATAGAGTCATTGAGTGATACAGAATGGAAACAGGCCCTTTGGCCCAACTTTCCCACACCGGCCAACAATACCAGCTACATGAGTCCCACTTGCCTGCACTTGGACCATATCCCGCCAAACCTATCCATCTACCTGTCTAACTGTCTATCAAACGATGGGATAATCCCAGCCTCAACTACCTCCTCTGGCCACTTGTTACATACACCCACGTATCACACTGTCACTGTCGGGTCATGGTCCTCTAGTCGTGGGGGTGCGGGATTGGGAGGTGGGGGGGGCCTCACAAGTGAAATAGCTTAGGGCCTCTCTTCATCTAAATCCGGCCCTGCATACAAGGTCCATAGAGAAGGCTGTAAAGCATACCTGCTTGTAGACTTTGAGTTTAGTTGAGAGCTTGATGTTGTGGTGGTTCAACACTCATGTCCGCAGCCGTCCAAATGCTTGACTGGATTTGCTGATTCTCGTAGAGGTTTCCTTGTCCAGGGAGCCATCAGATGATGTTACACTTCCCAAGTATTTGAGGGAGTCAACAGCTTTCAGCAGTGTGCTGTCAATGTGCACTGTTGGGGCGAATGGAAAGATCCAGCTTCACAAGCTTCGAGGCAATGATCATCAAAGCACAGCGATGGACTGGGCATGTCATCAGGATGGATGAAACTTGCATGCCTCGACAGCTCTTGTACAGCGTGCTCTCCCAGGGACAAAGGAACCGTGGGTAATCCCAGGAAGCGGTACAAAGATTGTGTCAAGGACCATCTCCACTATTGTGTTCTTACAACTGGAAGCCGTCGCCAGCGACAGAACAAGCTGGTGCGCAGCAGTTCGAACACCAGCCAGCAGCTTTTAGGAACGCTGCCTAGAGTGACTTACCAAAGCCAGGGAGGTGAGGAAGGCTGCTACCCAGAACCCGCCAGCGATGACCTTCATCTGCCCCCACTGCCCTCAAATGTGCGCTTCACGAATTGGACTCGTGAGCCATGTGAGAACTCACCAGAATTGAGACTGCACAACCCACCATCGACGTTACTGATGGGCCACCAGTAACACCAACCTTTCCTCATCGCTGACATTTGCTATCTCACCAGTTGGTCCAAATCATCACTTACAGTAGAATCAACTTTTATAATATTAACCTCATTTAAAGGGTCTGAAGCAAATCCCCTGCATTTCCAGGCAGGATGCCTGCCAGCTCTTTGCTAAAGTAGACTTCAATGAACCTGCCCCCAATCGGATTGGTTCCATCACTGCACCACTGATGGTTCCAGCCAGCCACAACTGCTAAAGCAATCCTGCAAATTATAAATGAGTAAAACGTAGAGAAACACAGCTGGCAGAAAAGATGCATTTTTCCATGTGATCCGTAGTTGCAGCAGAAACAAGATCTGTGCAGAATACCCCACTCTCATCTGTGACCCTAAACACCCCTGCTCTCAGGGTCAAAGTCAGGGTCACCTTGCCTGTGTCATACCTGTCCTCTGATTAGGTTCAGGCTCTCTCTGCAGGTAATGTTATGTATGGCACGTTGCTGTTCGCTGGTGCATTGTAGAAGTCAAAACAGCCCCTCTGGCAAAGTAAGGAAACCATGTTTTTTTGTCTTATTTGATTGTGGCATTCAGAGCTGGCAGAGCATTTAGTGTATTCCCCAGACCAGAGAGGGTATTACGACACTTACAGACACCCCACCTGCCCACGTCCTGGCACGAGTGCCTCTTGCAACAAGATGCCTTCAGTAGTCTGTGCAGGATTCTTGCTCTCCCTCAGAAGGACTCATTTCCCATTATTGGAGTTCAGGATATAACTCCAACTATAAACAGCTTCCTAAATGATTTGTGGCTCTTTGAGATGAGGAATGCTGAAGAAAAAGAGGAGCAGAAACGAGCCATATCTGAGTTTGGACAATGTTCAGAGTCATTGAAGCGCACTTAAACAGTGCAGCTTTCTGTGACATGTGGTAATCTCAATGAATTGAATACATAATGTTTTACAGATGTGATTTTTGACTTGAATAAGATAAATTAAATTCATATTTTTTAACTGCTTAGGTACTGACTGCGATTTTTGAACATTTGAAAAAATATTGCTTTTGAATAAAGTTAGGTAAATCTGGAACAAATGAAATTGGCATTACTATTTATAAAGGCAGAGTTAAAAACGGAGTTGCTGATAAAAAGTCCAGGTGCATTCATTTACTGCTTCAGGGTTCTTCAAAAGGTGTGCATGTTTATAGACATGGGAAATTATTTTCTTTCCCCCTCCTGGTGCAATAGCCAAAAGCTATCCAGAAACCCAGCGGAACTACTGAAGTACTTCAGGGATTCACATGGTCCACGATGTTCATTATTTCCGGGAACCAGTGGCAGGGTCTGGAAGGTCTAACCTCCAGCTGTTCCCTGCCAGGCACGTGTTGTTGGAGGTGGAGACACATAGAGGGATTCCATTTCCTGACCGTCCCACTCGACTGACACTGTGGGGACCGACCACGTCACTGGAAACTTGTGTTCGGCCAGTGAGATGAGGAATGCTGAGGGAAAAAGAGGAGCAGAAACGAGCCATCACTGAAATCCAGAAATAGGCAAGTGACCCAAGCCCCAATGATTCATTGTCCAGAAATTCAACCTTCCTTGTAAATCTTTAAACACAGAAAGGCAGCAATGAAATCAGTCTGTCAGCAAAGGTGGACGTGGTTTGCAGCAGGTTGGGACTAGAATAGAGTCCGCCATAGCGTACATGATCTTGCCCATGGTTTGGCTTTGTGGCTTCCAACTGTTGAAGGTGAAATGAGTTTTGAACACACATGCTGTGAAATGGATCCTCCTCGATAACCATCAGCTACAGAGTACCTCCATGCTGAGCTCAGTACAATGCTCTACTCACTCTAGACACATGGCTGTGTAGCCAGTCATACTTCCATTGCTATATTTAAATTTGTCAACAGTACAACCAGTGTTGCACAAATAACAGAGAATGATGCATCAAAGTAAAGGAGGAAGCTTGAATTCTGCCAAATCAACAACGTTTCTCTCGGCATCAGCAAGACTGAGGTGATTGTTGACTTTAGATGGGGTAAGATGAGGATCCACGAAGCTGTCTTCATCTACAGGTTGGCAATAGAGAGAGTCAACAACTTGAAGCTGCTGGCCATGCATATCTCTGTGCAGGACCCAGCACATTAATGCAATCATAAAGAAAGCTTATCAACGCCACCCATTCATTTGCTCCAGAGATGCTGCCTGTCCTTGCTCCAGCATGTTGTGTCTTTTCATTGCATGGTTATGTTGTGAAACTCAACAACATTTCTCCCCTCTTCATAGTTTTACATGTTTGCCTTTTGCAGAACATTGCCTCTAGGCACACGAATGCGAGTGCACATAGCATGAGTATTTACTGTTTGTGATGTTTCAGGTCGAGACCCTTCTTCAGACTGAGGGTAAGAGGAGAGTGCGACTAGATGTGAAAACAACAGATCAAAGCAGACACACAAAAAAGCTGGATAAACTCAGCGGGTGCAGCAGCATCTATGGAGCGAAGGAAATAGGCAACGTTTCAGCCCGAAACGTTGCCTATTTCCTTCGCTCCATAGATGCTGCTGCACCCGCTGAGTTTCTCCAGCTTTTTTGTGTACCTTCGATTCTCCAGCATCTGCAGTTCCTTCTTAAACACAGAGCAAAGCAGACAATGTTCAAGGAAATGTAGAATGGTTGATCAAGGAAATGCAGAGAAGACAGATTTGATGTGAGGTTGGGCTAAGCTGACTAGGCCTATACTCTTGAGCCAGCCCAGTATGTTCAACACTAGAGGGAGCAACAAATTCCAATACAACAAGGCTTTATTTTCACATAGTTCCGCAGGTTGCAGGTACGGGGTCTGGGGATGGTGGGCTATAGCAAACTTCCTAATGTAATCTATCAGCTCTTGAGCTCCTGTCTGCTCAAGTCTGAAGAAGGGTCTTCACCCAAAACTTCTCTGGGGAAAGATGAGGTCTGTCCAGCTGATTTACTCCAGCATTTTGTGTCTATCTTCGGTGTAAACCAGCATCTGCAGTTCCTTCCCACACAAAACAATTGGTTTCCATTAACCGAACAATCTGGTGTTGTCTGATCCTGCAGGAAAGGCACTGGAGGGGCAGGCAGATTTTGTCATAAGGGAGAGAACTGTGAACTGAACAAGATGAGTCCTTGCACCAGAACAGGAGGGCCAGACTCCAAATTAACAGCACTGCTGAGAGTGTCTTCACTTGACATTGCCTTGCGGCTGTGGGGAAAGAATGAATTATAGTTCATGTCTCTTACCAAGATGGCTGAAGGGATAGCTAGCTCCAAAAAGGCCACTGTTCCTCCCAGCTGAGTAGATTCCTGCAGCAAAGTGGTTTGGAAAACAATCACCCGAGTCTGTCCTAGCAGTGGATCCAATCTTGGCAATTTTTGAACTAATTAGGGTAGACTATGTACCCTGGTCTCTCAAGACCATTCAATCAGATCACGGTTGCTTCAATCATAACCTACAACTTTGCATTTCATCATTCTATTGTAACTTTTCATCGCACGTGACTTCAGTGACTTTATTGGAAGAGAATTCCAAAGGATTACAATCCTCTGAGAAAAAAGAATTGCTTCAGCTCTGACCTTCTTAACTAGCATCCCCTAGTTCAAGATTCTACCACAAGAAAAAAAAACATGCTTTCCCCATCTGTCCTCTCAAGCAAACGTATTTTGTCACTCAGTCCTGGGTGGTGTTCCTGACTTTGAGGACCTGTCTTCACATGCATCCTGACACTGTGAAGAATGTGGCAAAAAGGATGGTGCTTCTATAATAAGCCCTCATGTGTTCCTTTCACACCCGATAGGAGGAGAGATGAAAATCAGCCTGAGGTCACGCACGTTTGCCCTTTCAACATTGTTGCCTTATTCATGTAGAAAAATGAGTAGCAACTCTTTGAAAAGAGAGCAAAGGATAACATTAGGTGAGCTGAATCCTATGCATAAATTATTAAAATGATCATAAATAATATTTATACAGTATTATCATGTTTTCTTATGTGCCTAAAATGCTGACCTGCATTTTAGCAGTAACATGTAAATGAGCTTACTTAGGGATGAAGCAGGAAATGGCGTAAATATTCAGCAGATCAGGCAGCATTATGGAAAGAGCGACAGACACCGTTTCAAGGTCAAAGACTGAAGAGATAAACAAATTCTGAGGAACAGATAAATGGAAGAATGGGTTGGAGAGAACTAAAAGGAAGATGCAAGCGACAGCATATGTGGCATCTTATGCAAAAACACAAAGTGCTGGAGTAACTCAACAGATCAGATCAGACTGTTCCAGCCGCTACGGTCAGGCAAACGCCTCCGTTGCCATGCAGTGAGAACGGAGAGGTTGAGAAGGAGTTTCTTCCCAGAGGCAATTCAGACTGTAAACGCCTTTCTCACCAGGGACTAACTGTACAGAACGTTTTTTTTTTTTTTCCTTCTATTATTTATTATGTAAAATAATATGTGTGTTATGATTGTGTTTATAATTTGTTTGGTTGTTTTGTTGTTCCGCGAGCATTGCCACTTTCATTTCACTGCACATCTCGTATGTGTATGTGACAAATAAACTTGACTTGACTTGACTTGACTTGACACGGGTGAGAAGAGAATGGATGGGTGACATTTGTGGTCAGATCCTTCTACGGATTCACATGCGACCTTTCGGGTCAGAACACTTCTCGAGACTCACAGGTGACATTTCTGGTAGGCGCCCTTCTACAGACTCGGAGGTGATGTTTCAGGTTGGGACTCTTCTTTAGATAAAGTCTTTTTGTTAAGAAGGCCTGTAATAGGGTGCAGAGCAGGGAAGACCAAATGGCAAAAGATTTGATGGAGCAGATTGAGAGAGAATGGTAGCGGTATCTGAGAATAACAAAGGGGTGGTGTAAAGAGTTGAAGGTATATTAAATCCTCAGGGGTACATTATCACACCTTGTAGCTCCAGTGTAACATAGGCAAGAAGTACTTGGTTTGGAAAGAAGAGGGAAGAGAAAGAGTTTCCGTTAGTTCTGTCCCTTTAAGAACATTTTAAGCCTTGGCCTAGACTTAAAGAGTACTGGCAAACATTTTTGAGGAATACAGTTTAAATTTATGGTTGGCTTGAGGTGATAAAGTTTACGAAAATGTTGTGTTCTGATTACTACCCTAAATTTCACCCTACAAAGTCTCATAATTCATACAAAGATCTTCATACAAGCCTTCTTGTTGATCATTTCTGTGCAACACGTTGCATTGCATGGTTGCCAGGATGATTGATGAGTAAATTACATTTTCCAAAATGGAGAGACAAGAAACTCCAGATGCTGGAATCATGAGCCAAACACAAAACGCTGCAGCAACAGTGAGTCCCACAACATCTAGGGACGGATTGGACAGACGACATTTTGGGTCAGGGCTCTTCTGCAGCCTTAGATATTTAAACATTTCAATAGAATTACCTCGAGCTTTTAAGCTGTAGAAATTTGATGTTTTTAAAACCTGTGGAAGATCAGGACCACACAGTTGGAATTAAGGGACAAATGTACAACTGATGAGCATCATGAGTACAGATATGACAAATCAAAAGGAATGTGTGTATTATCTGAGAAATACATTGATGGGTGTCAGCAACTGTGATTGCTCTCACATATCTTCACGAGGTTAAACACTCCTAGTTAAACCACACTGACCTCCTCAAAGCCGAGAACAGATGGACATTAAACATCAGCCGAGTCACTGGTGGTGACATACTGGGTGCTGATAGCACGTGCACAAAGATGTCTTTGTGTGTTCAGCAAACGATTGGTTGCTGCAAATGCAGTGGAACAGAACCCCTGTGTGCGGTCACTTAAAGGGAAAGCCCCTTCTGCACACTTGGCTGGTAGGTTTGCACAACCACGGCTGACCACTGGTATGTTCACAAGCACGTCATTGAGGATACACCAGCACAACAGTGGTCTGGTCTGGACAGAAGGACATATCTGTTTTGCCAAACAGAGAAAGCTGCTGTATGAAAGCACATGATGCACAATAGAATCCAAACTATATTCCAAACTATTAAAATGAGACAAGGTATCTGGGCAGGTTGCTTTGCAGCCTGGAATGGCAATTCCAATGCAGAGGGTGGAGAGAGTGGTTGACACAGCTTAGGTCAGTCACCACAGGCACAGTCCTCCTCACCGGTCGGCTGTGGGAGGCGGCCCCCAGATGAACAAGGGCTGAAGAGGGCCAGGCGTATGGAGGGACATCAAATCACAGGACGACTGGAATGGCGGCAACGACTTTGTGACTAACTGCAGATGGGAAAGTAAAATGGCACCAAGTTCTTTAGTAACTTGTCAGTTTCTTTGTTGAACTAAATTAAGGCGCATGTTGCAATCAAAAGCGCTTGAACAATTGGTTGGGAAGAAAGTCAAACTGTAAGAAAGAGGACTGCGCAGATGGGAAAGTAAAATGGCACCTCACATATGGACTCAGCGAGCTGTTCTGTGCACACTGTACTGACTGGCGTGATTGTGCTTATGTACGGGGGTAGTCTTGCTGAGCTTTCTGCAAAACATGGATTTCACTGTACCTGGTACACGTAACAATAAAGAAACAATTGATCATCAAAAGCATCTACATGGACTGTATGATCAAGCAGCCCCACCATCGGACCATGCCCTCTTTTCTCAGTTATCATCAGGCAGGAGGTACACAAGCCTGAAGTCCGGCACACCAGATTCAGGAACAGCTATTTATCTATAACTTGTTTTTTTAACCAATTCATACAACCCTAATTGATCCTCAGCAATGGAACATTAATGACCTTCTATCATGGACTTGCTTTCTCATCTTGGATCATGGGTTCTAAGTCCAAAACTCACTGAAAGTAGCAGCAAAAAATTGATCAAGTGGAAAAGAAGGCACATGGTGTGTTTGCCTTCAATGATCATGGCATTGAGTAGGAGTCAGAAAGTCATGATGCTGCTTTATAGGATTTTGGTTAGGCCACATTTGGAATATTGCATGCAATTCTGGTCATCCCATTACAGGAAGGATGTGGAGGTTTTGGAAATGGTACAGAGGAAGTTTCCTTGAATGATGCCTGAATTAGGGGGCATTACCTACAAGGAAAGGTTGGATTGTTTTCCTTGAAGCACAGGAAGTTGAGGAAAGATCTGATTGAAGTATTATAAGATTATGTGAGGCAGCGATACTGTAGACAGTCAGAACCTTTTTCCCAGGATGGAATTATCAAATACTCTAGGGCATAGCTTTAAGGTGAGAGGGGCAAAGATGAAAGGAGACGTACGGGGTTAATGTTTTACACAGAGGGCAGAGTGTGCCTAGAATGTACTGCCAGGGGTCATGGAGGAAGCAGATATGATTGCGGCATTTAAGAATCTTTTGGATAGGCTCATGGATATGCAGGACATGTAGAGATATGGATTATGTGCAGGCAGATAAGAATTCATCTTGGCATGGTTTTTGGCATAGACCTTGTTGGCTAAAGGGCCTTTTCCTGTGCTGTATTGTTCTATGTTCTATTTCCCAATTTTGTATTTCTGCACTCATATCTTGTTTATTTGCAATGTATTTTCTTTACACTGTCCTAGTGTGTGAACTAAGCCGATGTGTCTGTAATGCTGCTGTCAGGCTTTCATTGAACCTCTACCTCATCGTACTTGTGCATGAGATAATAACCTGACCTGAATTGGCATGAGATGGTGATGTGTATGATGATCTATAAATTGGTGGAATCAATTGGTGGAATTGGTATAACCAGGGCCTAGAACAGTACGCTGCAGCAGAACTCTTCTATATCAGATGTTGTGTGGAATGTGTCACCATCAACAAATGCATCCGTGTCTTTCCGAACAGGAAACCATGGATGACTACGGAGGTCCAGCGTCTTCTGAAGGAGCGGGACTTGGCCCACAAATCTGGCAACAAAGAACTGTACAGCGCTGCCAGACACAACCTTAAGCGGGGCATTAAATCAGCTAAAATGTCCTACAAGGAGAAGATCGAGGACCATTTCACCTCCAGGGATACAGCACACATGTGGCAGGGAATACATCACCTAACAAACCTCAGGGGCAGCAGGGACCCACCGACAGCTGCAAATACATCGCTGGCAGAGGAGCTCAACCACTTTTTTGCCCATTTCGAGAGAGGTCCGAATGAAAGAACCTCTCTCCAACTGGACCCTGCTGACCAGCCACTTACCCTCCAGTTAGAGGAGGTAAAGCGGGCCTATAAAGCGGGCCTGTTAATGCTAGTAAGGCTGCTGGCCCGGATGAGATCCCAGGCAGGGTGCTCCGGGACTCTGCTCACCAGCTCGCTGGGCTATTTACAGACATTTTTAACCTTTCCCTAGCACACTCCTCCGTGCCAACGTGCCTGAAAACCACCACTATCATCCCGGTGCCCAAGCAGACAAACATCAACTCACTCAATGACTACAGGCCCGTTGCTCTTACATCTGTAGTCTCCAAGTGCTGTGAAAGGCTGGTCCTAGGTCACCTTAAATTATCTCTCCCCCCCCTCACTCGACCCACACCAGTATGCATATAGGGCTAATAGATCTACAGAGGATGCCATAAACACTGTCCTCCATGCTGCACTACAACACCTAGAGGAGAAGGGGTCATATGTCAGGATGCTTTTTGTTGATTACAGCTCAGCTTTTAATACAATCATACCCAGCAAGCTGATCACAAAAATGCTAGACCTTGGCCTCAGCAGTCAACTGTGTCGGTGGATATTGGACTTTCTCAGTGAACGCCCACAGACGGTGAGACTTGGACCCTACACCTCGACATCCCTGACCCTCAGCACAGGAGCACCGCAGGACTGTGTGCTCAGTCCGCTCCTCTACGCCCTATACACACATGACTGCTTGCCC
Organism: Leucoraja erinaceus; assembly: GCF_028641065.1. Lineage (NCBI taxonomy): Eukaryota > Metazoa > Chordata > Chondrichthyes > Rajiformes > Rajidae > Leucoraja > Leucoraja erinaceus. Next base: position 99,187 of record NC_073422.1, read on the forward strand.
CATCACCCCGCAAATAGGATCATAAAATTTGCAGACGATACAACCGTGGTGGGGCTAATCTCAAATGGGAACGAGGTCGCCTATAGAGAGGAGGTGCACAGACTTTCTGAGTGGTGTGCTCACAACAATCTCTCTCTCAACACTAAAAAGACAAAGAAGATCATCACTGATTTCAGGCGACTTAGAGCGGAGCTCAGGCCACTGGAGGTAGGGGGCGAGGAGGAGGAGAGGGTGCCTAGTTTTAAATTTCTGGGGATCAACATCAGTGAGGATCTTAAATGGTCTGTGAACTCTGCTATAGTTGTAAAAAAGGCGCAACAGAGACTTTACTCCTCAGAACACTGAGGAAGGCCCATCTGTCTGCTAAACTGCTGGAGTCTTTCTACTGCTGTTCGGTAGAAAGCATACTGACTTACTGCATAACTGCCTGGTTTAGGAACTGTTCAGCAGCTGACAGAGCAGGTCTCCAGAGGGTGATAAAAACTGCCCAGGGTATCATTGGACTCCCCCTGTCCCCTCTGGGGGATATTTACCACTCCAGATGCCGCAGCAGGACCTGTAATATCGTGAAAGACATCACACATCCTTGTCACCACCTTTTCACACTGCTGCCCTCAGGAAAAAGGTACAGGTCGCTAAAGTAACGCACTGCCAGACTCAGGAACAGCTTTTACCCATCAGCAATCTTGGAAATGAACTCTGTCTCGGGAGCGGGTTATGGGGAAGGAGAGGGGGTGTGAGAGAGTGTTAATTTATGTAAATGTGAATCCATGGGTGGGTTTGGGGAGGGAGGGAGTGTAAAAAGTATGAGTATATGAATGTTTGAAGTTTTTTTAAATGGAGAGACACAGTAATCTCGTTGTATGTGACACATGCAATGACAATAAAGCATTCTGATTCTGATTCTCAATCAACGTTGCCTCGAATTCTGTCTTTACGTGAACTGTGCAAGCACATTTTATTCTAAGTTATATATAAAATCAAAATTAAATAGAAGCTTCAATTAGTGACATGAGAAGATAATTATATGGATGGAGAGCAATAAGGTCGTAAGGTCAAAAGTGATAGGAGAAGAATTAGGCCATTCGACCCTTCAAGTCTACTCTGCCATTCAATCATGGCTGATCTAACTGTTTTCCTCATCCCCATTCTCCTGCCTTCTCCCCATTGCCCCTGACACCTGTACTAATCAAGAATCAATCTATCTCTGCCTGAAAAATATCCATTAACTTGGCATCCACAGCATTTTGTGGCAATGAATTCCACAGATTCACCCCCCTCTGACTAAAGAAATTCCTCCTCTTTCCTAAAGGAATGTCCTTTTATTCTGAGGCTATGACCTTTAGTCCTAGACTCTCCCACTAGTGGAAACATCCTCTCCACATAAACGCTATCCAAGCCTTTCACTATCCGGTGAGTTTCCATCAATAGCCTGATTTTCTGAGGCCTTCAGCAGCATCCTAAACCACGTGTGAACATTGACGGCACATAGTCCCAGCTCACCAGCATCTCTCCTGAATCACTCACTCTGGAAGTTTACACTTCTACTGTGACAACCGGCAAACTATTGACACAAATGTTGCCCACTAAACATTGCAAAAATTGAAGGCATTGTCTTTTGTTTCAGTCCCAGGCTTTACTCCCATGCCATCAACTCGATTCCTTTCCTCCCCTTCTGCATGTTGAACCCTGAGCAAGAAATGTCTTTGGCAATCTTGCAAGAAAATGTTCGACAGTCAGGGGCACGTTTAAGGGAAGGCATTTCATACTATGTAACACTATTGCATGTGTTATAAGAGAGCAATGATTAATTTGAAGTATGTAAAATAATAAGGTATCAAACTGCATTATACGACACATCAGGAATTAGGAAAAATCTGGTAATGTAATAATTTCATATATTTTTATTATTTTAAGAAGAGGTGAGGATTTAATTTTGTTTTTAATATGGAAGCATCCTAATAGTATATCTCGCAAATGCTTTGTGATTACGATTTATTTTCCAGCTTTACTTTGTGGCCCGTCTTCATGTCACAAATGATAATGTCTGTGGCTGTGACCATGTCCCTTCCCTGTCCTCCGAGGTATTTGCACCACTCAACACTCATTGCCTCAGTCCCACTCCCCGTCTCTGTGGGGTAGCTTTTACTGGCTTCTATCTTATACGTTCAACTTCTAGCAACTCCTCCTTCCTCCATTCAATACTCCATCATCCCCATGTTGGCGTCTGTCCTTCTGCAGGAGGTGCTGATGCGGCTTTGACATTGTCCTGCTTGGAGCGGGGACTGTTTCATCTGTGGTTGCATTTCCTGCTGTGGTTGACCAGACAGACCCTCCCACAGCATCCACAGGCGAGGTTGGCTCTGGCTGTTGGATTGGAGTGCGTTGCTGTTGCCATTGACCATTATGTAGTGTTGCCGCCTGCCCTCCAGGGTCTTGAACCTTATGCTGTCGAGGTGATTCATATCTGCCTGGAGGTCCTTTCTCCACCTTCCACCGGTGCAGGTGAAGAAAGGACCTCCCCGCACACATGAATAATCCTGCAACATCCAAAAACACATCCGGCCCCCTCCCCAACCCAAAACCACCCTGCTTCCTCACTCTTTGTAGGAAGGATGTGGAGACCTCCGAGCGATCGCAGGAAAGAATGTCGCCTGGACTGGAGGATAATAGCAAGGTGAGACCAACACCAACTTACATCGTTTTCTCTGAAGTGTTGGAGGCTGAGAGACAATCTAATAAAAGTAAATAGCATTTTAAGAGATATTGATAGGTTAGATGAGTCAGTTTCTATTTCCCAGGGTAAAAGTGCCAAATGCAGGAACAAAGAAGTCTAAGCTGAGGGTTAAAGTTAAAAGGAGATGTGTACTTAGAAGTTCATGATAAAATAGGCCAAAGTCAACATGGGTTTGTGAAGGGGAGGTCTTGCTTGACAAATTTGTTGGAATTCTTTGAAGAAGTAAATAGCAGGACAGACAAAGAAGAGTCAGTGTTTACTTAGTTTAGGATGTTGTTTACTTAGTTTTTCAGAAAGCCTTCGATAAGGTGCCACATTGAGGCTGCTAAGGAAGATGAGAGCCCACGGTATCAAAGGGCAGATGCTAGCATGGATAGCAGGTTGGTTGGATGGTAGAGTACAAAGAGTAACAATAAAGGGGGCTTTTTCTGGTTGGTTGCTAGTGACTAGTTCTGCATGAATTTCACAAGGGTTGGTGTTGGGGTCACTACTCTTCACGGTGTATATTAATGATTTGGGCGAGGGGATTGAAGGCTTTGTTGCCGTTTGTGGATAATACAGAAATAGGTGGAGGAGCAGGTAATGTAGAGAAAGCAGGGACTCTGCTGAAGGACTTGGATAGGTTTGGAGAGTGGGCAGAGAAGTGGCAGATGGCAGTGGAGCAAAGTGCATTATGGTCATAGGAATAAAGGTGTAGACCATTTTCTAAATGGGGCAAGAATCCAGGAATCGGAGGTGCAAAGGGACTTGGGAGTGCTGGTGCAGGATTCCCAAAAAGTTAATCTGCAAGTTGAATCAGTAGTGAAGAAAGCAAACTCAATGCTAGCATTTATTTCAAGAGGGCTTGTATACAAAAACAGCAGTGTAATGTTGAGGCTCTATAAGGTGCTGGTAAGGCCACATTTGGTATACTGTGAGCAATTTTGGGCACCATATCTGAGGAAGGATGTGTTGGCTCTGGAGAGGGTCCAGAGGAGGTTTACAGGAATGATCCCAGGAATGAGTGGGTTAACCTATGATGGGTATTTGTCGGCACTGGGCCTGTACTCACTGGAGTTTAGAAGAATGAGGGGGGACTTAATTGAGACTTACAGAGCAGTGAAAGGCTTGAATAGAGTGGATGTGGAGAGGATGTTTCCATTAGTGCGAGAGTCTAGAACTAGAGGTCATAGCCTCAGAATTAAAGGATGTTCTTTTAGGAAGGAGATGAGGAGACATGTATTTAGTCAGGGGGTGGTGAATCTATGGAATTCTTTGCCACAGAAGGCTGTGGAGGCAAGTCAGTGGATAATTTTAAGGCATAGATAGATAGTTTCTTGATTAGTATGGGAGTCAGGGGTTATGGGGCAAAGGCAGGAGAATGGGGTTTGGAGGGAGAGATGTCCACCACTTGATGGGCCACATGGCCTAATTCTACTCCTATCACTTTTGACCTTATGTGTGATACATTTCTGCACAGAGCTTTGATCCCAAGAACTCGGATCCTCCTGTGAGCTGGTAGAAGCAGCAAATATTTAAGTAGTTAAGTAGTTAAGCGAATGGTATGTTAGCTTTCATAGCAAAAGGATTTGAGTATAGGAGCAGGGAGGTTCTACTGCAGTTGTACAGGGTCTTGGTGAGACCACACCTGGAGTATTGCGGCAAGTTTTGGTCTCCAAATCTGAGGAAGGACATTATTGCCATAGAGGGAGTGCAGAGACGGTTCACCAGACTGATTCCTGGGATGTCAGGACTGCCTTATGAAGAAAGACTGGATAGACTTGGTTTATACTCTCTAGAATTTAGGAGATTGAGAGGGGATCTTATAGAAACTTACAAAATTCTTAAGGGGTTGGACAGGCTAGATGCAGGAAGATTGCTCCCGATGTTGGGGAAGTCCAGGACAAGGGGTCACAGCTTAAGGATAAGGGGGAAATCCTTTAAAACCGAGATGAGAAGAACTTTTTTCACACAGAGAGTGGTGAATCTCTGGAACTCTTTGCCACAGAGGGTAGTCGAGGCCAGTTCATTGGCTATATTTAAGAGGGAGTTAGATGTGGCCCTTGTGGCTAAAGGGATCAGAGGGTATGGAGAGAAGGCAGGTACGGGATACTGAGTTGGATGATCAGCCATGATCATATTGAATGGCGGTGCAGGCTCGAAGGGCCGAATGGCCTCTACTCCTGCACCTAATTTCTATGTTTCTATGTAAGTAATATTTAAGTATTATAGCAATATTTAAGTGGCTTTTGGACAGGCACATGAATCGCCAGGGAAGAGAGGAATTGGGATCTTGTGCAGGCAGATCAAAATAATTTGGAATAACATCATGGTTGACACAAGCAAGGTGGGCCGAAGGGATTATTTCTGTGCAGTACTACACTAGCAGTCTGAAGAAGAATCCCAGCTCGAAATGTTGCCTGTCAATTCCCTCCACAGAAGCTGCCGGACCTACTAAATTCCTTCAGCACATTGTGTTTTGCTCAAGATTCCAGCATCTGCAGGCTATTATGTCTGCAGTACCATCTGATGTTTTATGTTGTATGTAATCATCCAAGAAAATGAATTGAGTGTCGTTGTGTATCAATAACAACTATGCTCCATTCCCTCTCTCCATCCCACCATTGGGGATGACACAGTGGTGCAGCAGCAGAGTTGCTACTCAAATGCGTGAGACCCGGGTTTGAAGTTTTGAAAACAGAGTTTGTACGTTCTCCCTGTGACTGCGTGGGTTTTCTCCAGGAGCTCCGGTTTCCACACACTTCTAAAGATGTGCAGGTTTGTAGGTTATTTGGCTTCTGTAAATTGTCGCTATTGTGGGGATAGAACTAGTGTACGGGTGATTGTTTGTTGGTGTGGACCTGGTGGGCTAAAGTGCGTACTGTATCTCTAACACGGTGTACTGTCCAATAACTCCATAACGTTTTGTCTTGTCCCACGTGAAGAATTGCTCTCAGAAAACCACTGCCTAAAGTCTGTCGCAAATTTAGAATTAAAGGGCACTCTTTTAGAAAGGGTGTGAGGAGGAATTTATTTATCCAGAGGATAGTTAATCTGTGGAACTCATTGCCACAGAAGGCTGTGGAGGCCAAGTCAGTGAATATTTTTAAGGTAGAGATAGACAAATTATTGATTAGTACGGGTGCACGATTGAATGGCCTAATTCTACTCGTATAACTTGTGAACTTGTGAACAAATTCTGCTCCTCTTCTCTGTAGACCAACTGCGAGCTTGGCATCGAGGTTTGACTTCAAACTGAATCCAAGCTTACAGTATGATCCCACATTCCTTCCAACACAAAGAAAGCCTGTAGGAACTGTGGAGAATGAAGAACTGAGTGTACAGTGTGGTATGACTGTTGACACATTGTTGTAGCAACCTCTGCTGTTGACCACCCTTGATAACAGGCTCTCTGTTCACAACCATGCCTTTGCTTTTTGCCCCAGTAAGCAGCACCATTAAGGCAGTAAGCAGCCTGCAGGTACAATATTAGTCATCGGAATGGGAAGTGGGATGCTTGCGAGTGGAAGGACAGTGATCCAGTGTGAAGGGTGGGTTTTACAGGGTAGAAGCATCATCAAGGCAAGCAGTCAAGGAGACGATGTATCCTCAAACTCAAGATTCAAGATTCAAGAAACAGAAAACTCAAGAAACAAAAGTAGCCCCAGCCATTTATCCAGCAAGTGCAGATGTTACTGACAACAAAAGATGTTGTTAAGGTTCAGTGTGGAGGCACAGAACAGCAATGTGGGCTTGTGAAGGAGAGAAGAGTGATATGATTGCTGGTGTGGGAGCAGTGATACATGAGATATGCGAGAGTCTACTCATGACACAACCCACAGGTGAGGTCCTATACAAGAACACTCTTCAAGCTCTACATGGTCATTTTACTCCAGTACCTTCATAGACTGTTAACAAGTGCAACAGATCCGGTGAACTTGTAAATACACCAGCGAAGAGGTGCAACTTCCAAACTTTTCTAAATTGGTCGATGTGGGGCTGCTTAGCGTGTTGTGTGGTGGATCAGAATTCAGGCAACCCTATTTGCTGTCCTTTGTTGAATGTTCCCATGGGTGGGTGGGTGGTGCAGTGCCAGTCTGGACACAGTGCTTCATAAGGAGAGGCAGCTTTGCTCAGGACACAAACATGAGGGTCAGCCTGTGGACGGCTGTGGTCTTCTTCATGGCCGACGCACTTCAATGGGAAAATAGTAGGTTCCGTGAGTACTAAAGGAAGGAAGGTTTCACAAGTTCACAAGTTGTAGGAGTAGAATTAGGCCATTTGGCCCATCTAACCCATTCAGCCCACTCTACCATTCAATCATTGCTGATCTCTGCCTCCTAATCCCATTTTCCTGCCTTCTCCCCATAACCCTTGACACCCGGTCTAATCAAGAATCTGTCTATCTCTGCCTTAAATATATATCCACTGACTTGGCCTCCACAGACCTCTGTAGCAATGAGTTCCACAGAATAATTACCCTCTGACTAAAGAAGATCCTCCTAGAACCTTGAGATCAAACGGGTGTGAAAAGTTGGAGTCCTTACCATGGATATTACAGTATGAGATGAATCTTAAAATGATATATAAAGTGCACCAACCCTCATATTTAATACAATACCAAAAAGGGTGGCCCAGCGGCACAGCTGGTAGAGCTGCTGCCTTATAATGGTAGTGACAAAGGTTTGATCCCAACCTTGTATGCTGTCTGTCTGTGTGGACATTCGCCCTGTGACCGCATGGGTTTCCTCCGGGTTCCTCCCACATCCGAAAAAACGTTCAGGTTTGTAGGTTAATTGGCCCAATGAATTGCCTCTAGTGGGTGAGAGTGGGATAACATAGAACTAGTGTGAATGGATGATCGATGGTTGATGTGGTCTCGATGGGCTGAAGGGCCTATTTCCATGCTGTATCTCTAAAGCTAAAACTAAATTTCAGAACAGGCTTGAAGGGCTCAGGGGTCTACGCTGGCATTTAATGTATATGTTTATGTACATACAGTCGTTTTAAGGTTGCCTTGTAGATTGAGAGAAGCTATAAATCTAAATCCATGCAATGCCAAGTTGAAGAACATGCAATGTATGACATTTTATCAGGTCCTTCGGCCCACAATGTCTGTGTTGAATGGGATGCCAAGCTAAACTAATCTCATCTCTCCATGCATACCCCTCCATTCCATGTATATTGATCTGCCTATCGAAAAGCATCTTAAATGCCATTATCATTACCATAGCATTACAATATCTGCCTCCATCATTGGTGGAGCCTCCATCACTGGCAACATGTCCCAGGCTCCCACCAAACGCAGTGTAAAACAGCTTGCCTAGTACATCGCCTTTATGCTTTGCCACCTTCACATTAAAGACATGCCCTCTCATCTACCCTAACTATGTCTCTTCTAAGTTTATGAACCTCTATCAGTTCTCCCCTCAAGCTCTGGCATTCCAGAAAAAAACAATCCAAGTCTGTCCTACCCCTCCTCAAATTCATACCCATCTAAGTGAGTTTGTTGTAAGTCAGAATGCATCTCCAAAATACCTCATTAGTTTCCACTGAGGCAAAGCAAGTTGGGCAGATATGCGTTGGAAGAAACTGCAGATGCTGGTTTAAACTGAAGATAGACAGAAAAGGCTCAGTGGGACAGACAGCATCTCTGGAGAAAAGGAATAGGTGATGTTTCAGGTAGAGACCCTTCTTCAGACTCAGAGTCAGGGGAAAGGGAAACGAGAGATATATGTAGAGAGATATACAACGCATTAATGAATAGATGCAAAAAAGTAATGATGAGAAAGGAAACAGGCCATTGTTAACTGTGTGTTAAGTGAGAACGAGTTACAGACAATGAGATTCAACAAATGCTGGAGAAACTCAGCGGGTGAGGTAACATCTATGTAGAGAAGGAAATAGGCGACGTTTCAGTCTGAAGAAGGGTTTTGACCTAAAACGTCACCTATTCTTTCTCTCCATAGCTACTGCCTCACCCACTGAGTTTCTCCAGCAGTTTTTGTCTACCTTCAATTGTTCCAGCATCTGCAGTTCTTTTTTAAACATGAGATTTAACAAGATGACTTTGAGGCTGATACGTCTTGGGTGGGAGAGAGATGGAGAGGGAGAGACTGCAGGGGTTACTTGAAGTTAGAGAAATCAATATTCATCCCAATGGGATCTCAGTACAAACATTAATAACACTAGGCAATACCTCACCTATCCTCTTGACCCCACACCATCTCTGAAGAGAGTTCAATAATCGACAGTTAATGAGCAGAACTTTGCTCCATTTTCGCGCCCAGTCACTAACATCAATTGCATGCCGTCAACTCCCACCCATTTCCTTGCCATTTGAACATTCAATTTGCAGTAACACTGTCTCTGGCAACAGCACAAGAAAGTGCTGTACAGTCAGGGGTACGTTACAGGGAGGTTGCCTCATGCTGCCTAATACTATCAGTTAACGGCGATGATGAATTTGAAGTCTACAGTAATAAGATGCCAAGGTACATGAGCCACTTTAATATGTCATTCACTTGGTGATATGTAATCTTTAAGTTGCAATTGTTGTGCCATAAAGTAGATTAGTTTGAAATCTTTAAAAAAAATTCAAAAAAGCTAAATTTTGGATGATCGGCCATCAGCCTCAAAGGGCCAAATGGCCTACGCCAAATGGCCTATGTTTCTATGTTTTTTCTATGTTTCTACCCATCATCCCCAGTGGGTCCCACACCCCCTCTCAGTGAGACTGCTCTCGCTTGGTTCCGATCTTCTACATCCAACCATCTCAAGTCAAGTCAAGTTTATTTGTCACATACACATACGAGATGTGCAGTGAAATGAAAGTGGCAATGCTCGCGGACTTTTGTGCAAAAAGACAAACAAACAAACAACCAAACAAACTATAAACACAATCATAAACACACATATTCTTTTACATAATAAATAATGGAAGGAAAAACGTTCAGTAGAGTTAGTCCCTGGTGAGATAGGCGTTTACAGTCCGAATTGCCTCTGGGAAGAAACTCCTTCTCAACATCTCCGTTCTCACCGCATGGCAACGGAGGCGTTTGCCTGACCGTAGCAGCTGGAACAGTCCGTTGCAGGGGTGGAAGGGGTCTCTCATGATATTGTTGGCTCTGGAGTTGCACCTCCTGATGTATAGTTCCTGCAGGGGGGCAAGTGAAGTTCCCATAGTGCGTTCGGCCGAACGCACTACTCTCTGCAGAGCCTTCTTGTACTTGGCAGAGCAATTCCCAAACCAGATGGTAATGTTCCCGGACAAGATACTTTCCACCGCCACTGTGTAGAAGCACTGGAGGATCCTCGGAGACACTCTGAATTTCCTCAATTGCCTGAGGTGGTAAAGGCGCTGCCTTGCCTTACTCACGAGTGCTGAGGCGTGTGATGCCCATGTCATATCCTCGGAGATGTGGACTCCCAGATATTTAAAAGAGTTCACCCTATCCACAGGATCCCCATTTATCCTCAATGGAGTGTACGTCCTCGGATGATGTGCCCTCCTAAAGTCCATGATCAGCTCCTTCGTTTTTTTGATGTTCAAGAGGAGGCTGTTATCCTGGCACCAGAGTGCTAGATCAGCCACCTACTCCCGGTAGGCCTTCTCGTCGTTGTCTGAGATCAGGCCCACCACCACAGTGTCATCAGCAAACTTAATTATTGAGTTGGAGCTGAACCTAGCCACACAGTCATGTGTGTACAGGGAGTACAATAGGGGGCTGAGGACGCAACCCTGGGGCGATCCTGTGCTCAGGGTGAGGGACTTCGATGTATTCCCTCCCATCTTGACTACCTGGGGCCTGGCGATGAGAAAGTCCAGGACCCAGGCACACAGGGAGGTGTTGAGCCCCAATTCCAGTAGCTTCCCGGCCAGTCTGGTGGGGACTATCGTGTTGAAGGCTGAACTGTAATCTATGAACAGCATCCTCACGTAGCCCCCCTTCTGGCTGTCAAGATGAGAGAGAGCGGTGTGCAAGACCTGGGAGACGGCATCGTCCGTGGACCTGTTCGGACGATATGCAAACTGCAACGGGTCCATGTTCCAAGGGAGGAAGGCGCAGATGTCATTCTTCACCAGCCTCTCAAAGCATTTCATGACTACCGAGGTAAGGGCCACCGGACGGTAGTCATTCAGACAGGCTGGGGAGGCATTTTTTGGTACCGGTACAATGATGGATTTTTTGAAGCAGGCAGGGACCACGGACTTGTCCAGGGAGAGGTTGAATAATGTAGTGAGCACTGGACCTAGCTGCGTAGCACAGGACTTGAGTACTCGCCCCAAAATGCCATTGGGGCCTGCAGCTTTCCTCATGTCCACCCGTGTCAGTGCCCTCCTCACGTCGTGCTCGGACAGCGAGAATGTGTGCACATTCCTCCCTTCAGCGTCGGTAGCCAGCCCGCTGGCGGTATTGTCGATAGTCGGCAGACCTGGGGTGGTGTTGCCCCTCTAGAAACGAGCGTAAAAGAAGTTCAGGTCATCAGCTAGGGAGGTGCCGGCACTTGCGGATGAGGGAGGGGTGCTCCGGTAGTTGGTTACAATCCGTAGCCCCTGCCACAGGCTTCTGGTGTCCTGCTGCTCCATCTGTAACTCCATCTTGTCCCTGTACCTTCTCTTTGCGTCCTTCACCGCCCTTCGCAGTCGGTAGGACTCTGCCTTGTAGACGTCCATGTTTCCTGATGCCAAGCCCGAGTTGTAGGCAGCGGTGCGAGCATTCAGGGCCACACGAACAGACCTGTCTACCCAGGGTTTTTGGTTCGGGAAGGTGCTTACCCTTACCGTGGGGACGATGTTGTCGGTTACTGTTGCGATGAAGTCCGTGACTGCTTCCGCGAACTCACTGACATCACTGGAACTTTCTTCGAACATATTCCAGTCGACATCACTCAGTGCATCTTGCAGCATGGCCTCTGACTGGTCGGACCACCGCTTTACGTCCCTCGTCTCTACCGCTTCCCGAACTATCCTCTATTTATACTCCGGCAACAGGAAAATGGCAGCGTGGTCAGATTTTCTTAGGGGAGGGAGTGAAACGGCCTTGTAGCCTTTCCTGAACGGTGTGTAGCAGTGGTCCAAAGTTCTCTCCCCCCTGGTGGCACACGTGATGTGTTGGTAGAAGTTCGGCATGACCTTCTTGAGATTTGATTATTAAAATCTCCAGCCACCACCATAGCCGCATCCGGGTACTTGTTTTGATGTCGACATAGCACATCGTGTAGGGCCGATAGTGCCACGTCGGTGTCCGCCTGCGATGGAATGTAGACGGCTGTGACGATCACTGAGCCGAACTCCCGGGGAAGGTAGAATGGGCGGCATGAGATCGTCAGGTGCTCCAGGTCCGGTGAGCAGGAACGGGAAAGCATCTTGATATTTCCAGGGTTGCACCAGTTGTTATTGGTCATGAAGCAGACTCCTCCACCCTTGGATTTCCCAGATGCTTCCGTCTGTCAGCACGGTGGACAGTGAAGGACTCGGTTGGGCAGATTACCTGATCCAGATTACCTGATCTCCATCCTCCATCCAACAGCAGCACCATCCTCATGAACACTGATGTTCCTGCAGCCTCCCAAAAACACACTCATCCTCCACACTTTTGTCTTCATGGGGTTGAGAGGGAAAGATAGGACAGCCATGATTGAATGGCAGAGTAGACTTGATGGGTCGAATGGCCTCATTCTGCTCCTAGAAGTTATGAACTTGTGAACTTCATCCACGAAAATGTAATCAACTGAAATGCTGTTCCATTGTTTCACTTGCCACACCCTCATTCATCCCACCCCTGTCTCTGCACTGTTCCAATATCCTGACGGGTGAAGAGTAATTACCTCCAAATCTCTAGTTACAGTCAGCATAAAACTCTGATCCCCTTCTCTGGCCTCTGGTGTCGACTGTTTGCGATCTTGGCATCCTGGCCTGTCTCCAACTCACTGAGTTTGTGATCCCATGCTCCCTTCAGCATAAAGGCAGCCTGTATCCACTGCAGTGAATGCAATGGTTAGTGCATCTTTATGAAGTGGGGGCACTGAGTGGGCCATGACTTTTTTTACATTGTCAAACAACCACTGATGAATATCTTCAATACAGGATGCTTTCTAAAGAATCTACCATTTTAATTTGCTTTGAAAACAGCAGCACTCAAGATGCCATAGATTGTACAGAGGCTGTCAGAACATTGTCCGTCTTCATTCCTCCCGCTGCTGAAATTCTACATGTGGGCCGTTAATATTTGACAGATCAATTACTTAAATGACCATTCATCATTTCCCCACACAGACTTCAGTGCTCATTCAAAACTCTGCCCACCCTGTCTGCTCCAGCCCAGAACCCATATCTGTGCATATTGTCACTTCCTTGTTCAGACGTGGCTTCGAACTTGATGCACCACATCTCCAAGTGCCATCCGTCAATAGAACAGTCATTGGCAAACCCTGCTGCTACTGCTCAACACACTTGCAAGTGCAGTGGCACATGTGGTAGACCTGCAGCCTCACAACTTCAGTTACCCAGGTTCAACCAGTCCCCTGCTATCTGTCAGTTCTCCAAGTTACAATGTGGGCTCTCTCTACGTACCCCTGCTTCCCTCCTGTTTCTCGAAGACAAACAGGTCAAAGATTAAAGTTGAAGGGTCTCGACCCGAACGTCACCCATCCCTTCTCTCCAGAGATGCTGAGTTACTCCAGCAATTTGTGTTTATCTTCAGTGTAAGCCAGCATCTGCAGTTCCTTCCTGCACAATGGGTTGGCATGTTATTTGGCCAGTGTAGCTTGCCCCACTGTGTAGAGGAGTACTGGAAGCTGAGGGATATTGATGGGAATGTGTGGAGAATAGATTTTCAGGAAGAATTAAAGAATGGGATCAACTCTGTGAGCAGGAAATGACTTGGTGGACCGAAACGGCCTCCTTCCATGTCATAAGGAAAAAAGGAATGGTTGTAGAATTAGGCCATTCAGACCATCAAGTCTACTCCAGCATTCAATCATGGCTGACCTATCTCTCCCTCCTAACCCCATTCTCCTGCCTTCACCCCATAACCTCTGACACCTGTACTAATAAAGAATCCATCTACCTCTGCCTTAAAAATATCCACTGACCTGGCCTCTACAGCCTTCTGTGGCAAATAATTCCACAGATTCACCATTCTCTGACTAAATAAATATCACCTCATCTTCTTCCTGAAGAATGTCCTTTAATTCTAAGGTTATGACCTCGAGTTCTGGACCCTCCCACTAATGGAAACATCCTCTCCACATCCACTCTATCCAAGCCTTTCATTATTCTGTATGTTTCAATGAAGTCCCCCCTCATTCTTCCAAACTCCAGCGAGTAACCATATAACATATAACCATATAACAATTACAGCACGGAAACAGGCCATCTTGGCCCTACAAGTCCGTGCCGAACAACTTTTTTCCCTTAGTCCCACCTGCCTGCACTCATACCATAACCCTCCATTCCCTTCTCATCCATATGCCTATCCAATTTATTTTTAAATGATACCAACGAACCTGCCTCCACCACTTCCACTGGAAGCTCATTCCACACCGCTACCACTCTCTGAGTAAAGCGTACAGGCCCAGTGCCAACAAACGCTCATCAAAGGTTAACCCATTCATTCCTGGGATCATTCTTGTAAACCTCCTCTGAACCCTCTCCAGAGCCAACACATCCTTCCTCAGATATTGTGCCCAAAATTGCTCACAATATTCCAAATGTGGCCTTAAAAGCACCTTATAGAGTCTCAGCATTACATCCCTATTTTTGTATACAAGCATTCTTGAAATAAATGCTAGCATTGAGTTTGCTTTATTTACTACTGATTTGACTTGCAGATTAACTTTTTGGGAATCCTGCAACAGCACTCCCAAGTCCATTTACACTTCCGATTTCTGGATTCTCTCCCCATTTAGAAAATAGTCTATGCCTTTATTCCAGCTACCAAAATGCATGACTCCACACTTTGCTACACTATATTCCATCTGCCACTTCTCTGCTCACTCTCCCAACCTGTCCTAGTCCTTCTGCAGAGTCCCTGGTTTCTCTACAGTACCTGCCCCATCACCTATTTTCGTATCATCCTCAAGCTTGGTCATAAAGGTTTTAATCCCTTTGTCCAAATCATTAATATACAACATAGAAACATAGAAACATAGAAATTAGGTGCAGGACTAGGCCATTCGGCCCTTCGAGCCTGCACCGCCATTCAATATGATCATGGCTGATCATCCAACTCAGTATCCCGTACCTACCTTCTCTCCATACCCTCTGATCCCCTAAGCCACAAGGGCCACATCTAACTCCCTCTTAAATATAGCCAATGAACTGGCCTCAACTACCCTCTGTGGCAGAGAGTTCCAGAGATTCACCACTCTCTGTGTGAAAAAAGTTTTTCTCATCTCGGTTTTAAAGGATTTCCCCCTTATCCTTAAGCTGTGACCCCTTGTCCTGGACTTCCCCAACATCGGGAACAATCTTCCTGCATCTAGCCTGTCCAACCTCAACAATTACTATACCTATTTCAGTCTATACCGGTATATATACCAAAATATATATTTTTTTAAATTAGACTCTAACATTACAAATTATATTTGGGACTATAAATCACATAGAATCACAAAAAAAAAAACACTTATGTAAACCAACAGAGGTCGGGGGACTTTCACTTCCGAATTTTATGTATTATTACTGGGCAGTGCATATTAAGAATATGATTTATTGGTTGGATAGTTCTACCCAAAAAGACAGAATGGATAAAAAACCCAATGGAGAAGGAGGGTTTGCCATCCTTGTAATATAGGAACGATCCTCTTCTCCCCCAAAAAACTGAATCAGCCAATGTATAAGAAGAACCCAATTATATATGGTACAATACGAATTTGGAAAAACAAATAACAGTATCTTTAAAGTTACGAAATCTATCTATGTTAATGCCAATGTCGAATAACCATTTATTTCAACCATCTCTTATTGATAAGACATATAACCAATGGGAAAGTCTCGGAATTAGAAGGATCAGGGATATGTACGAAATGGGAAACCTACTATCATTCCAACAACTACAATTAAAATTTAAATTGAAAAACAACCAATATTTTAAATATCTTCAGTTTTGCGACTTTGTGAAAAAATACATACAAGGATATCAAAAAGTAACTCCTGACTTATTGGAAGAAGCAATGAATATTGAAGCTGACTCACAAAATTTAATATCCTATTTATATAATAGTATTCTAAATATAGACCTACCATCGACAGAGGTACTTAGAGAAGAGTGGGAACGGGAATTAATGATAAAAATTACAAAGGTTAAATGGGAAAAATACCTGATATATATTCACAAATGTTCAATTAATGTAAGACATAATCTAATTCAATTTAAAATTGTACATAGATTATATTATTCAAAAACAAGATTGAACAAATTTTATCCAAATATATCCGCCACTTGTGATAAATGTCTAGCCCAAAAGGCAACTATAACACACTCCTTAGTTTCCTGCATAAAACTTTATAGATTTTGGAATGATATTTTTGAAATACTTACAAAATTATTCAAGACAAGAATGGAACCTAATACTGAAATGATTATATTTGGTGTAATGGAAGATGGGAATAAATTGAACACATCTCAAAATCTATTCCTTAACTATGGTTTAATAATAGCAAAAAAAATAATACTTAAATTTTGGAAGGGTACATCAATACCAACGCTTAAAATGTGGATTGCAAGTATGTTGGACACCGCTCATCTTGAGGAAATGCGATTCCTCCTAATGGATAAATCAGACCAATTCATAACGAGTTGGTCTCCATTCGTCGTTTTTTTGGAATCATATGGTGCAACACAATTGTAAAAAATAACTGTTTCAGGACTGGACGAGGGTTGGTCAAGATTATAAATAATGATCTCCTTTTCTTTTCACTATTTTCTCTCTCAACTTTCTTCATTTACTCGTTTTCTTTCTTCACACACTATATATTTCACATCTTTCTATCCTTTACTATCTAACTTCTTTTTCTTATTCTCATCTTTTTTCAATGTAACAAAAAAAAAAGAAGTTGTACATAAAATGTATTATGAAAATATATATTAGGCATTTTGGTGCCATATGACTGTACTTACTTCTAATAAAATAAAATATAAAAAAACATTTAAAAAAAAGAATTTTGTAAGTTTCTATAAGATCCCCTCTCAATCTCCTAAATTCTAGAGAGTATAAACCAAGTCTATCCAATCTTTCTTTATAAGACAGTCCTGACATCCCAGGAATCAGTCTGGTGAACCTTCTCTGCACTCGCTCCATGGCAATAATGCCCTTGCTCAGATTTGGAGACCAAAACTGTACGCAATACTCCATGTGTGGTCTCACCAAGACCCTGTACTGCAGTAGAACCTCCCTGCTCCTATACTCAAATCCTTTTGCTATGAATGCTAACATACCATTCGCTTTCTTTACTGCCTGCTGCACCTGCATGCCTACTTTCAATGACTGGTGTACCGTGACACCCAGGTCTCGCTGCATCTCCCCTTTTCCTAATCGGCCACCATTGAGATAATAGTCTGCTTTCCTGTTTCCGCCACCAAAATGGATAACCTCACATTTATCCACATTATACTGCATCTGCCAAACATTTGCCCACTCACCCAGCCTATCCAAGTCATCTTGCAGTCTCCTAGCATCCTCCCCACAGCTAACACTGTCCCCCAGCTTAGTGTCATCCGCAAACTTGGAGATATTGCCTTCAATTCCCTCATCCAGATCATTAATATATATTGTAAATAGCTGGGGTCCCAGCACTGAGCCTTGCGGTACCCCACTAGTCACTGCCCGCCATTGTGAAAAGGACCCGTTTACTCGTACTCTTTGCTTCCTGTTTGCCAGCCAGTTCTCCATCCACATCAATACTGAACCCCCAATGCCGTGTGCCATATACAACATGGAGTTGCGACTTAAACACTGACCCATGCGGAACTCCGCTAATCACTGTCAGCCAACCATAAAAAGTCCCCTTTATTGCCACTCTTTGTCTTCTGCCGTCCAGCCAACCTTTTGTCCATGCTAGTAGCTTCCACCCCCTGAGCCTCTTGAATTTCAGGCACGTTGCTGGTGTCACAAGGAAGTACATGCTTACCTGTAGGAGGGACAAAGCTACATGGTTGAAATACAGCCCAGAGATTGTGTTCTTAGATTATATAGTTAAGCAGGAGGTCGTCTGCCAATACATTGCAGTCCCAGGACATGCAGTGTTGCTCACTGAGGGGCTATGCAAGCCTGATCCCCATTTCTATCTGTGGCCCTGGTGCCTCACACAGCTGGGCTGCAGGTCATGAACCCTGCCCAGAGACTCACACTGGTACTTGGAGATGCCCGTTAAATTGCCAGGCTTTCTAGGACTACTCTTCCCCATCCTACCTCACAGTAAAAGGATTGTGCACCAATATTTGGCACTGAGTGATCCAATTTCTAAGCAAGATGTTTCCCTAGTTCTGGTCCTTAGTACATCCCTACTTCCACTTGAGAACATTGAGCATAGAACAGGACAGCACAGGAACACGTCCTTCAGCCCACAATGTTTGTGCTGAACATGATGCCAAGTTGAACTGATCTCATCGCCCTGTACATGATCAATTTCCCTCTATTCCCTGCACTGCCATGTGCCTATCTAAAAACCTCTTAAACACCGTTATTTAGTTTGGTTTAGAGATACAGTACAGAAACAGGCCCTTTCGGCCCACCGAGTCTGCACCGACCAATGATTGCTGCACACTAACACTACCCTACACACAGTAGGGACAATTTACAAACTTACCAAGCCAATTAACCTACAAATCTATACGCCTTTGTGACACATGTGACAATGAAGCATTCAATTCAATCCAATCCAATATACGACATGGGGTGTGTCAATACAGTCCTTGGAGCGTGGGAGCAAACTAGAGCTCCTGTAGAAAATCCACGCCAGTCACGGTGAGAATATACTAACTCTGTACAGACAGCACCCATGGTCAGCATCCAACCTTGGTCCATGGCATAAAGCAGCAACTCTACTGTGCACCACCATGCTGCCCTATTGTATCTGCCACCTCCGTCACCCCTAGCGATGTGTTCCAGGCCCCCTCTACTCTTCCTGTGAAAGACTTGCTCCACAGATCTCCATTACACTTCCCCTCTCACATTATAGCTATTCCCTTCCAGTGTTGGACATTTCCATGCTGGGAAAAAGATTCTGACTGTCTACCCTCTCATATTTTTATATACTTCCATCAAGTGTCCCCTCAACATCCGACATTCCAGTGAAACTTTGTTCCATCAATGGCAGTTGAGTCTTGAGCTTGATGATGTCCAGCATTAGAATTGCTTTCTCTAAATCCCACCCATTCCTCACTCATCCTGAAATGTAGCTCCATGCGCTCTTTATGAAGACAAGATCTTTGTTCTTGTGAAGGTCCTTTTCCTGCATTGGCGAGGTAACAGCCTAATCCGATTTCTGAGGGCATCCATCACCAAAGTGGCATTTATTGATATTCACTCACTCTGAAAACCTACTTGAGTGAGATTTGAAGTGTCTTTAGAAACAAGGTCAGTTTTAATTTGAAAATAGAAAGAAAGACTTGTTTGTGTCTCATGCTTTTCATGACCTCAGGACAGCCCAAAGTGTTTTACAGCTGATGCAATGAAAATACTGCTGTTTTACAGCTGAAATGCAACGTCAGAAATGCAAGTAAAATTGCAAACAGCAAGATCCCACAAACAGTTATATATCAATGACCAGATAATCTGTTCCAGTGACCTTGGTTAAGAGATAAATATTGGCCGCAAGAACTCCCTGCTCTTCTTTGAAATCGTGGAGTGCAATCATTTACGGTCAGACTGGTGCTCAGTTTAATTATTAATCTCTTATCTGAAAGACAGGGCTTTTTACACAGCATGTCAGCCTGGATCATCAGGCCTCCAGAGCAGACATGGACCACTTAACCCTCCGACTCTGAGGTTGATCCACAGCCACTGAATCAGCTGACAGGTTTGTGATTCAACATAGAAAGTTACCTGCTTCAGCTTCAGGTTCTCGCAGGGCTGCCAACTCTCACGCATTGAGCATGAGAATCAAGCATTTCGCCAAATTCTCACGCTCTCACGCTGATCACAATTTTCTCACGCTCTGTCGTGAGAAATTCTGTGATCAACGAGAATTTCAAAACTCATATCAACTGCATGAGCCACGGGTGTTGGAGAGCCGGGGCTGAGGGAGGGATGGAAGCAGAAGCAGCGGTGGGGACAGATGGCGAGTGTTTTCTGGGCTGTCGAGTCGCTTGCTACAGCTCCGCCATGGAGCAGCTTCAGTGTAAGAGTCCCGGGCCATCGGAAACGTTGGAAGCGTTGCGCCACTGCCGTGAGAGTCTCGGTGGGGAATTCGCCCAGGTGACCAGCATGGATCAGCTGCAGCTCGGTGCACCCTGGAGGACAATCAGTGGGCGCTGGAAGTAAGTACCAAGCACTGGGTAGAAATAGTAGAAGAAAGTGGTTGGAGAAAGCTAGATTTTCACTTATTGTAAATGCAGGAAAAATGTTCCTGATGTTGGGGGAATTCAGAACCAGGGGTCACAGTTTAAGAATAAAGAGTAGGACAGTTAGACTGAGATGAGGACAAACTTTCTTCACGCAGAGAGTTGTGAATCTGTGGAATTCTCTGCCACAGAAGTCAGTTGAAGCTGGATGTTTT
Source organism: Leucoraja erinaceus (assembly GCF_028641065.1). NCBI lineage: Eukaryota > Metazoa > Chordata > Chondrichthyes > Rajiformes > Rajidae > Leucoraja > Leucoraja erinaceus. Next base: position 119,628 of record NC_073422.1, read on the forward strand.
CAAGAGATAGTTACATTTAGCTCTTGGGTCTAGCAAAATCAAGGTATATGGGGGAAAACAGGAAAGAGGTACTGTTTTTCTTTGGTGAACAGCCATGATTATCTTGAATGGCAGTGCTGGCTCGAAGGGCCGAATGACCTATTCCTGCACCTATTTTCTATGTTTCTATGCTTGAGTATATGACAATAAAATTCAACCACTTGATTTTGAACCATTCATGCATGGTGGAGGAATAATGTAGTCATAGAGTGATAATTATAAATATGATTGTAATACATCAAATTTCAAAAAGACCCAACCGTGGGAGGGGGGTGTTCCAAACCTTGACAAAACCTTAATTTATTATTCCGGAATATCCAGGGGGATGGGATAAGTGTAATATTAAAATGACATGCAAGGTGTCACAACATACAGCCCCGATAACCCATTATTTCCTTCTGTTAAATATTGGAAAGGTAGCACTATGGTCATTTTCCACTCAACTATTATGTTTGTTTACCACACTGACTATTTCTAACCCCCCCCTCAAATTCCTTTGACAGGTTGAATAGAAATGTCCCCAATCTCGTTGTTTTATTAATTGAACACGTAGGTGAACATCCTCAAGGAGTGTAATCATATGAAAACTGATTCAGATGCAATGTTTAAGAGCTTGTTCAAAGAAGGGGCATACTTTAAAGGAGTGACAGAGATGCAGGGGAATGTGTAAGGAGGTTATTATTTGTCTTTAGTGTTAGCTTGAACCAGGAAATCTGAAGATTCAACGTTTAATATAGTAATTGTGCTGATACTGACTCCAACCAACCACTTAATGAATATCATCCATTCCGGAGGTTTTCTTTTTCTGATGCCATTTAAACTTCACTTGGATTTCAATCACTTCAATGTAAAAGTAATTGGGAATGGGGAGAATTGGAACAAAAATTTGCCCTCGGTACATATTAACTGTAATATAATAATGCATGCACGTTGATAGGCGCATTCAAAACAAAGATATTTTTATCATTGTTGTGTTAAGAATACCACAGAAAATATTCTGTACTCCCAAGGTCACATTTAATAAAATAATATGGATTAAATATATAGTTATTGGACTTTACATTTCGGAAAAGTCCCAGCTGAGAGGAAGACAGCAAAATATTGAAAATATTGGGGGTGAAAATGACTTCAGGACAGTTTGTTAGGAAAATGAAGGAAATGGGAACAGAATACCTATACAGCTGAGTGAGTATAAGTTTATGGATGAGAAATTGTGTTCAACCAATTGATGACTTCTTTGACAAAGTAACTGATTACTAGGGGCGCTGCATTGGCAGCAGCCTCTACCTACAGCCTGTCTGTTACTTCTATCTTTTTTTAATTTTTAATTAGTCTAAAGTCGTGTGTTGGGGGAAACTTTAACATTTCTATGTGGGGGAGGGGGGCAGGGTAAGGGGGAAACTGTTTCCCAGTCTCTTCCTGGCGGGGACGCGACTATTTCTCCGAGTCGCGTCCTCGTCCCCCACCTCGCGGCCTACCAGCTGGATCGGTGCGGCCTTTCCTGCCGGGAATCGGGAACTGGACCAGGGCTGCTACAGCGGCGGCGCAGCGCTGGAGTCACCGCGGAGCGGGCGATGCCTACCTGGGTCGCCGTTTGGAGCTCCGGAGCGTTGGGCCGCTGCTCCAACATCGTGGAGCTCTGGTGCGGAGAGCTTCCAACACGGGCGGCGCTGAACAACATCGTGGAGTCCTGGGGCGCCTTGCAGAGGGCCTACAGCAGCGGGTATCCACCCGGCGCGGCCTGTGGACTTTGGAAGCCACCGACTCCGGTAGGAGGGGGCCAACTCTGGTGTCCATGCCGCTGAGTCCCGCAGCCCCGACGTCCGACTTACAACACCCCGGCGAGCAGTCCTGAACATCGGGCTGCCCGTAGCGGCAACTGTGGTGGGCTTGGGGAGGCCCTGACCACGGGGAACAATGGAGGAAGAGACTGACTTTGGTGCCTTCCCACACAGTGGGAAACTTTGATTCTGCTGTGTGGGGATGTTTTATGTCAAACCCTATAGTGTGTTGTGTCCCTTTTTTTATTGTATGGCTGTATGGGAATTTCATTTCACTGTGCCATCTGGCACATGTGATGAATACATTTATCTTGTATCTTGTATCTTGTGTGTTAGATAACAAGGAAGCCAATGGATGTAGCAAATTTTGTTATCCAAAATTTGGTCTGTGAAGTGCCCCATAAAAGATTACCAACTGTGGACTTGAACGTAATAGGTTAAGTCCAGGGGGTCAGATATGGGGCTTTATGTGTTGGCCAGATATGTGGGCAGAGGGGCTAGGAGCAGGGGCAACTGTGCATCCAGAGTCAAGGTCTGGAATAGTACTGGGTGCGCAGTCAAAGCTGGGACAATGGGAGTGTTCAGTACTGGGAACCTAAGCAGGTAAGCAGCTATGATCGGGGTAGAATAGGGGGCCAGGTGTAAGGCTGGACTCAGGGTCAGGAATGAGAGAAGGTATGCAACTGGAGTCAGGGTCAGGAGTAGTACCAGGTGTGCCGTGAGACCCAGGTTGGTCAACATGGGCCAAGTGCTTGATTATAATCTGATTTCCATACATGAATATACTAAGATTATTCATGTGCTGCATCCGTTGATCAGAGCCTGCCTCTACTGTGGAATGTAATTAGGAATGAAATTTAGCCTAACCTTATTCATAGCTAATCCAATTTAAAGCGTAAATATTGCATTCAAGTGTAAGTTAAAAGACTCGCTACAGTATGCACCAGATTTCACAATTTCAAGCTGAAAAATGCAAAAGCTCCATACCAAGCTGGAAAGGATGCAGAGAAGATTTATGAGAATTTTGCCAGGACTACAGGGTCTGAGCGATGGGGAAAGGTTGAGTAGGCTGGGAGCGCAGGAGGATGAAGGTGATCTTATAGAGGTGTATAAAATCATGAGAGGACTAGATCGGGGAGATGCAGAGTCACTTGCCCAGACTAGGTGAATCGAGGACCGGAAGACATAGGTTTAAGGCAAAGGGGAAAAAATAGCTATCTGAGGGGTAGTGGAAATATAAACAAGCTGCAAGAGGAGGTAGTCGAGGCTAGGACAGTTAGACAGGTAGATAGATCGGATGGGTTTGGAGGGATATGGGCCAAACATGGGCAGGTGGGACTAGTGAAGTTGGGACATGTTGGCTGGTGTGGGCAAGTTGGGCTGAAGGGCCTGTTTCCACACTGTATCACTCTATGACTAATGTCGATGGGGCATGTTGGCTGGTGTGGGCAGGTTGGGCTGAAGGGCCTGTTTCCACACTGTATCACTCTATGACATACACAAAGTGCCAGGTTGGGTGCTGGATGCCTCTCCTCGCACCTACAATAAAATACACAATACAATTTATTTGTTATCATTTGAACCTCTTGAGGTTGAAACGAAATTTGGTTTCTGCAGTCATACACACAAGAAAAAGAACCAAGACACAACACAATTTACACAAACATCCATCACAGTGAATCTCCTCCTCGATGGTAAGTGGCCCGCGGCCATTAAAAACGCGCCGGGTGATGCACTATAACTACATTTAAACACGACCTGGAGAAGACACTGCATGTTTAATCAGAGGCACAACTCTGCGATGAAGCCAACAGCGCCTCGTGGGTTGTAACTGCCTGCAGCACAGTGGTGATGTCATCTACTTGCAAGTGTAGCCAGGAGAAACAGAAGAGCTTCTCAGCACGAGAAATGATCCATTATCTGCAGTTTGTTTTAGGTTCCCTCAACATCAGAAGTTGTCCCATTCTCAGAACGACTTACTGACCACTGGCTTCCCCATTTCCCCACATCTCAAGTCACCATTCCCCCTCAACCCCCTACCACCCCCTTCCCCCAACACCCGATCCTTGTCACTCTAGGCTCCCAGTTCTACACTTTGTTTGTTTGTTATTGTCTACAGCTACCTTGACTCCACCACTGACTGCTGATCCTAACCCTCATCCCCCATCACCACACTGATTGAGCACCTCAGAGCATGAGATTAAATAAAGCATAAATTAAAGACTTTTATTTCACCATGGAGAACGCTGTAAAATGGTGAAATTAAGTGAGCGCTGGATTTAATGGGCATCAGATTGGAATTTCCACTGGTGTCACCTGATGGGCAAATGGCAGAATTCCAGATTCACCTCAGTGCTTTCAGCTGCCCACAGTTTGTGTTGAATCTGCCTCTGCCTGTTACAGGGGACAACTTCTATCACCACCCATGATGACACACCCCGTGGCTGGGAGAGTGCACAGTGGTATTGCCTACATTTCAGTACACCATGGAGTCTATTGGTTCATCAGGTTGTACAGCACAGAAGCAGGCCCTTCGGCCCACCATGCCCTTCCACATTAGTTTTATCTACCCACATTAGGATTATATCTCTCTATGCCTTGAACGAATTAAGTCAATTGTGGACACATGAATGCCAAAAATTAAGTTGTTGCAACATTGACTGAAAGCAGAAGGCAGCTTCTCCCCCTCCTGGGAGCCCAAGATGGTAATGACGGGATTTGTTGTGGGCATGGCCTCTCAGCTGAAGGGGAGAACAAGCCAAACACTCTGGGTGTGTGGGATAGACACATCTATCTATATAACTAAAAGTCTCATCTTGACCACTTCCTGTCTGCGCTTTATATTGATTTTAGAGAACACGCCCCCATGTAGCGCTATGATTTTTTGTCATCTTACTCACAGTCCTCCTCCGCTGAGGCAGCCCTGAGGATTTTTCCGATCGATTAAAAAAATCTTGAGATCAGTTGATTGGTCCTCTTGCCTGTCAATCACCACGATGAAGGTAACACCCCTTCCTGGGGGGGCAGGACTGTAAAACCTCGGATGCCTGGACGTGAGTCAGTCACTCTGGAAGATCGAGAGGGAGAGTCCAAAATTGTGATTCTAAGCCAGTGGTTCTTAACCTTTTTGGCCCCATGACCTCATCAGACATTCTTGGTCAGCACCGTGACCCCCGAAACAAAAAATTTCAAAAAACAACCCAATTTATTAAAACATGTCTGCTAATGCTCAGTCAATGGGATGGCTGAAATTGCTTTGCAGCCATCAGGCGATCAAAACGAGGACAAATACTCGACAGGCCACACCTCACGTCAGCGTTGATCACAAACCTATTGCGCGCCTTTGTTTTCAGAGTTATCATGGTTGAGAATCCAGCCTAGGTTGAGGGGGACTGGACCAACAGGATCAGGGGCCTCTTCGAAAGAACAGGACAGGCCTTCACTTTCAGCCAAAACGTGGCGAGCTCTTGTTCCATGAAGTCACTCTTGAGCTGCTCATCTTCACGAATTCGGTAAAATTCAACCTTCGCAGTCACTTCAATATCGCTGATGGCACCGTCTTCAACAGAAAGGGTCGATGATCCACTTATCACGAGAGCGGTTGTCCAGTCCGGGGAAGTAACGTTCGATGGCTTCACTAATTGCCAGAAGGTGGGTTGTGATCTCCTTGTGGAAGTGGCATTCAGCATCTGGCGTAGCATCCAGGAGAGTCGTCAGCTCAAGGAAGATAGTCGTGTCACCGTCCTGGACTCTCCTCTGGTAAAGGTGAATCTTCCTCCTGAACGCTGCCACTTTGTCACGAGTCGTGTGTAGCATTGGGAGGTTTCCCTGAAGTGACAGGTTCAAGGAATTCGAATAAGTTAACTAAGTAAGCAACCTTCATCATCAACAGTTCATCCTGCATCTTTTCATGAAGCTGATTCTCCTTCTTGGTACACCCTCTCTCCAAGAACAGAGCTATTTCCTCTCGAAGTTGAATCACACGATTGAGAACTTCACCACGCAAAAGCCAGCGCACCTCTGTGTGGAATATCAGAACAGTAAAATCGGCACCCATTTCTTCATACATTGCTTTGAAGATTCTTGAGTCTGTTGCGCTCCCTCGGATGTGGTTGACAATCTTCACCACATCTGAAAGCACTTGTCGAAGACCAGGAGGGAGAGTCTTCATCGCTAAAGCATGGTGATGTATCATGCAGTGGGTGAAGGACACATGGGGAGCGACATCTTTCACGAAGGCTTTGAAGCTGGATCTGGATCAGACCATGGAAGGTGCCCCATCTGTACACACCCCCAAAGATCTTATAGCAGAGCAAGATGGGTTACTCTCACGCAAACGTGTAGTACGCTCATGGGCGGATTCATGGGTGATTATAGGACTCATTTTAGCAACCAGTCCCCGCCATCTTGTTCCGCCATCTTGCTTCCGGCCAAAGATCGGATCTTTGTTTCCGCAGTGGGGAGAAGGAGTGCGCGGCCCGGGGAGAGGGAGTGTGGGGCCCGGGGCAGCGGGAGAGGGGCATAGGAGGGGGGGAGACATTGTAGTGTGGGGGCAGGCGAGGGAGTGCCGGGGTGGGGGGGGGCGGGAGAGTTGAGGGGTGGAAAAGGCCTAATGTGTGTGTGAAGTTGCGGGGAGGTTTACAATGTTTCTTATTTAATGTCTCTTGTCTAGTCTGAAATAAAGTTCATCATTGGATCAGAAGAAATATAATTGTGTGTGTTATATGATAATATACATTTATATCACATTCATGTATGTGTGTTTATAAACATTTTATTCTTTAACAAGAATTAACAGAATTATGAACTAACAGAATTATGAATCTAACCCTATATCACACACAAAAACTGTTCCCCCGCAATGTCAATTACCCTGCGAGTCGGGTCGGTTCCAGTTACTACAAAATCAACTCAAACACTGCTTGTGAGCCATTTAAAAAGAAATGATTTAAAAAACATTAAAAAAGACAATTACCAGAGTCAAATTTTATTCTTGACAAGAAGTATGAACTGACAGAATTATGAATCTAACCCTATAATCACACACACAAACTGTTACCCCGCAACATTGATTACACTGCGAGTCGGGTCGGGTCAGGTTACTAAAATGGGCAGAGAAAAACGCCCAGGATTCCCTCCGTAGCGTACTACACGTCAGCCCATTGTATTTCGCAGGAGTAGCCTATCTTGCTCCGCTATAAGACTCGTCCAGTTGCAGTGAATACACTGGACTGCTCTTCACTGTGCTCACTACTTGTAGCAGAATATCATTACTCATATCCGAGATTCGACTTTTGACTGTGTCAATCGAAAGGGAAATCTGCCGAAATGAGCTGCCAGCCCAAGAATCCATTGTTTGACAGCTGTTCCCCCAGCACCAACTTCGCTGCTTCCAGAAGGCATGGCTTGATAAGCTCTTCACCGATGGTGTGAGGTTTCTTAGTCTATGCGATTCGATAAGCAATCCAGTATGAAACCTCCAGCGCTGCTTCATTTTAACGAGCACAGTGACCCATCGAATCAATGCAGGAACCCATGAGTGCAGCTTCTTTTCGTTTGAAATAGTCCACGCACTTCTCCACCAGGTCGCTGTGACAAAACTCCAAATGGATCTTCAGTTTGCTGGGCTTCATCCTCTCGTGGCTCAAAACCTTGGCACAGATAAGACATTGCGGCTTGTCCATGGATTTTTGAACAATGCTTGTTAAGCCAAACTTGAGAAATGCTTCACTATGCATGCGCTTCTTGGCAGACAGGGTTCACAACACACACAGTTCGTGTGTGTATACTTAATCACATATGTAAACAAAATACTGTGTGTGGTATGTACCTTTGTTAGGCCCCTAAAAATAGGCTCAACAAATTGATATGTTATTTATGACCCCTTCATGACCCCCTGGAAAAACCCCAAATGGAGGACATGGCACCCAGGTTAGGAACCACTAAGCTGTGAATCAACTGAACTGTGAGTCTGCAATGTACTTGCAATAAATGATTTGTTAGCCCTTAATGACAATGCAATGAGTTGTTTGGCAATTTGGTGGCCTCAACTCTGCCTGAAATCCTATGAGATTCAATTTGGTGTCCTGCACTCTGCCTGAAATGCTATGATTGAATTTGGTGGCCTGCACTCTGCCTAAAATGCTATGAGATTGACTTTGGTGACCTGCACTCTGCTTGAAATGGATGAGATTGAATTTGGTGGCCTGCACTTGCTTGAAGGAATAGCCGTGAGTGAACTGCCAGCCCACCAGCCCTGAGTGATTGAGCTGCCAGCCCACCAGCCCTGAGTGACTGAGCTGCCAGCCCACCAGCCCTGAGTGACTGAGCTGCCGGCCCAAGAATCCATTCGGCCCACAATGTCCATACTAACCCTCTGGACACCAGTCCCTTCGGCCCACAACACCCATACTAGCATTCTAGAAAGCCCCCATCCCCCACTGGCCACCAATATTGGAATTGGTGGAGAGGTGGAATATTGCATTGGGGAACCAGACCTCCCATGTGAACCAATGGGTCCAACAGAGTAGTAAGTGTTAAAGGTGTATTCCTGGAAACACATGCCAATTATATTAAGAGGTGCCCTCCCAGTCAGATCCTTCCTGCACCGTGGGAATCTTACTACCAGTGCACTGTGTCCTTGGGGAGGTTGCTATGGAGGAGACGGTTGCCACCTCTTCACAGAGTGCAAAGAGAGTTGGGGGAAGGATTCAACGGTCCCCATCCCGGTTTATCCCAAACAGCTCTGTAACAGTGGACTCCCTGATTTACGGACTGTTCCTAGGGACACATTCAGTGATGGACATCATCTCGGTGAAAGATGCTCTTTGGTCTGCCCGAACTTTGTTGACGTCCAAACAGAGTGAGATGTCCGTCAGGGTAAAATATGGCCAACTGGCCCATTCCAGATTGCAGGAGTATGTGCTGAGGGACACAATGAAGATCGGTGCAGCCAACACCAAGGCTCTGCGGGGGGAGGACCACAGTCTAAGCTCCTTCCGCTGCTGGACATTGGGGGGCAGGGTGTGATGGAGACACCCCCCAAACAAGGCAAGGGAGTCACATGAGTGGCAAGGGTAGAATGATATTTCTGTGAAAACTACCAAATACAACACTAATTAATGTATGTATAGCTGCTGAGAATGTCGGAAGCATTTTTGCACAGTTCTTTTTTATATAGATTTTTATTTTGAATAAAGTTTATTTTGATTTTTTTAAATTCCCTTCCATGGCATCCTCAAGTCAGCACCATGGCTGGAGGGTAAACATGATGCCACCATCATAATGGCCAGGATCAGTTTTTTGAGGAAAAACTCTCTATAGAATTTGATTAAATGTATTTTTCTCCTCAATATTTTTGCAAAGCATTGAGCTAAACCATATAACCATATAACAATTACAGCACGGAAACAGGCCATCTCGACCCTTCTAGTCCGTGCCGAACACGTATTCTCCCCTAGTCCCATATACCTGCGCTCAGACCATTCCTTTCTCGTCCATATAACTATCCAATTTATTTTTAAATGATAAAAACAAACCTGCCTCCACCACCTACACTGGAAGCTCATTCCATACAGCCACCACTCTCTGAGTAAAGAAGTTCCCCCTCATGTTACCCCTAAACTTCTGTCCCTTAATTCTCAAGTCATGTCCCCTTGTTTGAATCTTCCCTACTCTCAGTGGGAAAAGCTTATCCACGTCAACTCTGTCTATCCCTCTCATCATTTTAAAGACCTCTATCAAGTCCCCCCTTAACCTTCTGCGCTCCAAAGAATAAAGCCCTAACTTGTTCAACCTTTCTCTGTAACTTAGTTGCTGAAACCCAGGCAACATTCTAGTAAATCTCCTCTGTACTCTCTCTATAAAGGCCCCAGTTTATAATTTAATTTTTAATGCTCAGTGTCTTCCCACTACACTGTGCAGTTTTGCAGAACAGCATGCTGAAAATGCTAAGCGCTTTTAAACAGAATTTGTAATTGTGATTCTGAGTCTTCAGTGGCAATGGTTTATTTTTACATTTCCCTTCTTCTCTATGTGCTGCAGTGAATGGAAAGATTGAGCGAGACAGGAAGGACAATATTGGCTGAGCATAGGAAGGGCTGCATTTGGCAGGCAGCCGTGTGCTCTGTTTGCACACACTGATAAATGTAGAGAACTTCTTCCAAGAGGTCAGAGCCAGCACTGTCTCAACTATTTTGCCAGCTGAATTGAAGGCTTCATTCACTACAGCCTTTGGATATTTTAGGCTGTGCACCCTCAGCCTATCCAGTTCATCTTTACTATCTGCCACAACAGAACTACCAAAGACCTTTCCTCAAGGTAAAGTGAGCTTAATTATTGTCATGGAGCCACACTGCCTTTTTCTTTTACAAAATGTGTTTTCAATTGACTTATCCTTATAGTTCAGTTCAGAGAGTAATTGATTTAATTCTGTATCCTTTGGGATAAAATTGTTTTTCACCGATTGTGAATCTGGATTTGCTGAAAGATTTTGCATCTTGATTTTTGTGCACATTCTTTAATTGTGCTCTCTGTGGGAGGTTTGATTTCCTGCAGAGCTGACAGGCAGACCTTGCTTTAGCTTGCTGTGCTGTGTGGATCAGGCTGTAAGCTTAGAAGCAGGAGTTGCTCTGGCAGAGGCTTGTTCGGGGTAGCTGCGACAGGCAGCTTGCTGCAGACTGCAGACAGCTTTTGTTTTAAAGCTGCAGCATCATTTGGTTGTGGACAGTCATCGGATTCCAATGATTCTTCACCTCTGGTGCAGGCAGGCAGGCAGGGAGCTAAGACCCATCGCTCTGCTCGGCTGCTATTTGTCAGAATACTATGCTGTGCACGGTTAGGGAACAATAATAGAATCCTCTCAGTGCATAGTAAGAGGCAAGTGTGTAGGCTAAAGTCCTCTAACCATTTGCCAACTCCAGTCAAAATCCAGACTTCGGATTTACATATGAATGGATGCCTTCTCTTACTGCTACATTCTGTTTTTTATTAAATGTGCTTGGTTTGTGTATAAATACATTGAGATACAAGTTTTTCTCGACCTGCTGTGTTTGTTCTATTTACACAGCTGACAGTCATGGTCCAGACTGAGTCAAGTTGTTCTTCTTTCTCTTAACTTTTCTCTTGTGAACCAAATATTTGGAGCCACTCATTTACTTTACTGAAATTCAACCTCATGCATGAGTTTCTTTGAATCTTTATGATTCGTTCAACATGTAAAATATTGCATATGCTATTTTATGACCATTGTATATGTTTTGTTTTAAATCTTTTTCAAATCATACTGCATGTACAATTTGAAAATAATAGTATGTGTAAAGTGGATGAATTGCTGTTTGACACTACATATCACAATTCGATGTATTGTCAGATAGCAGGGAACAGGAAAGACATGGCGTAGAAAAGCAAATGGCAATTTATGTTAATAACTTCAAAATGATTTCAGATGCTGCATAAATGTTCGGACTGTTGGGTTATTTCCAGATATTCCATTATGTTACACACCAGCTTTTACTGGTCCAGATTACATTGATTTTTACGCCAGATTTTTAACACGGATTACATCTATAACAAAAATATGCAGCTTCATGAGCCAGTAATGTCATTAGTCTAATTCTACTTCAAAAAGAATGTCAAACAATTTTACTGAGATAACATAATATGTGTGTTTTTTTTTGTTTCCTCTGGCTTTGGATATGACATTGGAAACGTATCATTGCTTGCACTCTAATTACGGATTGACTCAAGATGGTAACTAGTAATGTGGTCAGGATGAGAATAGGGATGAACCACATACGCATATCCGAAGGACCTCAAGGATCCACAAACTGAAAAGTGGTCAACCAGTGAATGCCATTTGTGTAAACATGTGCTGTGCATGAAAGATAGAAAGGCTTGTGTTTAAAATTGCATCATTCACAGTGTCAGGACAGTGCATTGCCACTGAAGCACTTTTGAACTGCAGTCTTTGTTGTGCACTCATAGCAAGATCACACAAAGGATATCAATTAATATCTGCTTACAAGAAGATAGCTAACTCATGTGCTTTTACTTGAGAAATGTTTTATTTTCTTCATGCCAGGATGTTGGCACGCTAACGAACAGAGTTAGTACTTGCAGCTTCTCCCTGACTGCCCTTGAGAATACGCTGGTGACCTTAACTGCTCAAGTCTGTGGGATGAGAGTACTCCCAAAGAGCTTTGGGTTGAGATTTCCAAGATCTTTGCCCAACATTAATGAATGTGCAAGGCAGGAAGATGTGTGACTTGCAGGGAAATGGGCACCGTGGTGTTCCATGGTGATGTCCTTTTCGGTGGTAAGATGCCAAGGGGAATGTTAACGATGAAATTGTGTGTCCCTTGGCATCATTTAAGAGGGCAGATGGGACTTACGTGCGTGCGCCAGCTCAGCCTGTAGATGGCACCTCCAGAAGTATGACACTCCCTTACCCTAGTAGCACTGGAGTATCAGAGTACATTTTGCACTATGAGTAAACCTGCCATGGTTCTGTGCCTGTTACTTCCCATGTGTAGTCACTGAACTGTGATAATGTGTTAGGAGAGGTATTAGGTGAGGGAAGGAGGGAAAATGCAGTCACGTTGCCAGTGTCCCAACAGATGGTTATGTTGCTGCATCAGCAGAAGCCCCAAAGCAAAACATCTCTTTCACCACTGGGTGCAGTTAACAAAGTGAAGATTTAAGGATTAAGATGAGGCAAGACTGTGAAAAACAACCAAGTGGGAGGTGAAGCTTTCTCCATCCACTGCTTTTCCACTTGATGTGGCTCCTGCTCATTGATATCTTTGGTGGAATAGGGATGAATGTTTTTTGAGCTTTGTTGTTCTGAGCACATTGAAGTTTTCAAAATGGCCTCTGGCCCATGTGCATATACTTCTGAGCACATTGAGTTAAGGGCCTGTCCCACTTGGGTGTCATTTGCACGCCATTTACGCGACATCCTAAAAATTGGTTGGCGCATCATGATGCGCCCGTGACTCGCCTGGTGAGGCGTGGTGGTGTATGCAGTGACGCGCGGTAACGTGTGTCGCCCCCAGGATTTTGTAATGCTCAAAATCCTCGCGCCGCCACCTGCATGACGTATCCCTTGCGCACGCTGACGTACTGATGGCGTATGTTGACGTACTAACGGCGTACGTGTAGTACGTGGTGACGCATGGTTACGCACAGTGATGCACGAACGTTGCCTATGCTAATTTATTATATGTCACCGTGCAGCAACGTCCGTAAACGTGCGCCGCCCGTACGCCATCGGCGCGCCATTTGCGGGTCATTTGAGTGCCGCACCACGTGACCACACGGGTATAAAGCGCACGTAGGTTTGACATTTTTTCACTGGGGAAACCCTGGCCTCGGAGATCGGACTAAGTACGAACGACATCGCAAATGGCTCCCAAAAGAAGCAGGGCCCTCAAGAGCACTTTGCGTGCGGCTGTCGTACTGCTAGACGATTTTCGCGTGACAGTCATTACCGCCTGCCGCGTAAATGACGCGCAAATTATGTCCAAGTGGGACAGGCCCTTAAGTCCGTATGCGTTTAACATCTGCCAGCAAGTAGGTCGCAATATCAGTCCCTGCTGCTAATTGAAACTCTGTGCTCCAGTCAATGCCCTCTCCTAACCTTATACATGGTGCTGACAGTAAACCACATGATTCCCCACCCCCGCAGCTCAATCACCTGCCAGATCATCATTTACAGCCCGCTTTGTTGCTGGATTATTCAAGTTATTGTGCAAGTTAATAGTTCAAGTCGTTCAGAACAGCGAGCAGTGGTGAAAGTGGACATTTGTCTGACTTCAGGTCTTCTGCAGAAACCAATTGTCTCCCAGATGTAACCATATAACATATAACAATTGCAGCATGGAAACAGGCCATCTCGGCCCTACAAGTCCGTGCCGAACAACTTTTTTTTCCCTTAGTCCCACCTGCCTGCACTCATACCATAACCCTCCATTCCCTTCTCATCCATATGCCTATCCAATTTATTTTTAAATGATACTAACGAACCTGCCTCCACCACTTCTACTGGAAGCTCATTCCACACCGCTACCACTCTCTGAGTAAAGAAGTTCCCCCTCATGTTACCCCTAAACTTCTGTAAGTGCACTGGTTTGGAGTTTCTGACTGGAAGAACAAGCAGAAGCTTCACAGAGAAGGATGGGCTCCAGGCAAAGGAAGGGGGAAACAACATCTTTGAATGGACTTCTGCTTTAAGAAATAGAGGCTACTGTTAAGCAAAGTAATGATGTTGGACACTGTGTCTGCTGTTAATGAGCAACATGGTTGGTGAGGGGCTGCTTCCAGAACTGAGCAAGCAACATTAACTTGAGTCTGCGCATGAGGCAGTGGACCATCGAAGGGTTTCGACCTGAAACGTTGCCTATTTCCTTCGCTCCATAGATGCTGCCTCACCTGCTGAGTTTCTCCAGCTTTTTGTCTACCTTCGATTTTCCAGCATCTGCAGTTCCTTCTTAAACATTAACCTGAGTCCTATGTAGGAAGGAACAGCAGATGCTGGTTTAGAATGGAGTGACTGGGCTTATATTCAATGGAATTTAGAAGGATGAGAGGGTATCTTATAGAAACATATAAAGTTATTAAGGGATTGGACAGGCCAGATGCAGGAAAAATGTTCCCCATGTTGGGGAAGTCCAGAACCAGGGGTCACAGTTTAAGAATAAGGAGTAGGCCATTTAGGACTGAGATGAGGAAAAACTCTTTCACCCAGAACGTTGTGAATCTGTGGAATTCTCTGCAATAGTGAAGGCCAATTCACTGGATAAATTCAAGAGAGAGTTGGATATAGCTCTAAGGGCTAATAGAATCAAGGGATATGAGGAGAAAGCAAGAACCAGTCTGAAGAAGGGTCTTGACCCAAATCCTTCTCTCGAGAGATGCTGCCTGTCCCGCTGAGTTACTCTAGCATTTTGTGTCTAAGCAGGAACGGAGTACTGATTCTGGATGATCAGCCATGATCACATTGAATGGCGGCGCTGGCTCGAAGGGCCGAATGGCCTACCCCTGCACCTATTTTCTATGTTTCTATGTTTCTAAAATGAAGATGGACACAAAAGCTGTAGTGGCCAGCAGAACAGGCAGCATCACTGGAGGGAAGGAATCGGTGATGTTTCGGGTCAAGTCTGATGAAGGGTCTCAGCCCGAAACGTCACCCATAAACGAGTTCAGTCTGTATTATACTGAAGAGGAATCTGAGTCCTTCTTTCAAACAGACTCACCGAGGCACTGTGAGTGGACCGGATAGGAGCTGATGCCACAGGTCAGCAGCTCAATGGTGGAGGTCTTCTCAACCTTGATTTCAAAGTGTGCACATATCATCGTTTACCTATTTATTCATTGAATCATTTGGCTTTACTGTTGATCTTTGATCTTTTCTTATTTATGGAGGTGCGATAGCGTAGCAGGTAGTGCAGCTGCCTCACAGCTGTGATGATTCTGACTTCAGGTGCTGTAGGTGTGATGGTTTCCCCCTGTGACATGAGGGTTTCCCGAGAGTGCTCCAGTTTCTCCCACATCCCAACGATGGGTTAATTGGCGACGGTAAATTATTCCGTGGAGTAGTTCCGTGGCAACATTAATCAAAGGGAGTTGATGGATATGTGAGAGAGGGAGTGTGTAGGAAGGAACTGCAGATGCTGCTTTAAACCGAAGATAGACACAAAAAGCTGGAGTAACTCAGACAGCATCTATGGAGAAAAGGAATGGGTGACGTATTGGGTAGAAACCCTTCTTCAGACACTTTTTCAGTGAGAGAGTAAGTGGTAGGGCTGGAACGAAGTACAGAATGGAATTGCTCTGCTGAGAGCTGGCATGAATGCAATGGGCTGAGCGGTCTCCATCTGTGTTGTAATAAGTAACTACATGAGTAAAATTCATGTATTTTACAAGCTGAAACGTATTTGCTTTTGCACTGGGAATGCTCAAGGTGAGATTATATCTATCCCCTGAGTCACAGATTGATGAATCCCTGGAATGTTTGCATAAGGACTTGCATAAGGACTTCCGCAAGGACCTGTTGGAATGCCCTAGCTCTCAACGGAAATTACATTTAATCGCTTCTAACCCTCGACCCCATGAAAGTGATCACAAATAGATTCTGCATACCTTTTAGTTCAAATGTTCACCTACTTTTCAGTTCCGGAGGGTTTTATTATTAGTTCTTGTAACTATTTTCAACATTAATTACAGCTTTACTGAGGGTTTTCATTCTTGGGATTAATTTTGTGAGGCACTTTTTATCTACACTTTAAAGCCAGTTTTGTTTTCCATGTCCTGAGAAAAGCCCTTGCTGTGTGCAACGCCACTAGTTCACAAATCAATGATGGGACTCCACCAGAATTGGAACCAGATGACAAGAGAGAGGATTGAAAAGACACCCGTGTATATTGAGGTTTTTATAGGCGCCTGAGTCTTCAATGTCTAGTGGTCTACTGAGAAGGGGTTTGTTTTAAATTTCAAAAATAAGCTTCATTCATAATAAAGCATATATATATATATA
Organism: Leucoraja erinaceus; assembly: GCF_028641065.1. Lineage (NCBI taxonomy): Eukaryota > Metazoa > Chordata > Chondrichthyes > Rajiformes > Rajidae > Leucoraja > Leucoraja erinaceus. Next base: position 135,981 of record NC_073422.1, read on the forward strand.
TATATATACTTGAGTATGAAAGGAAAAAAAGAGTTTAGGGCTCTGTAAATTCACTGTGATTATACAGTATCATCGGGTGTTCATATTAGTACACATCTGTAGTGTTATACATCACCATTGCTGCTCGTGTGACCCACTAAGGCAATATAACATTTGATTGTTTGAAGGGCTTCCATTCAGGATCCAGAGCAGGGGTCAAAAACTCTCGACTTGCAGTCCTTCCCTGCAGAGCCTTTATTTTGGTTGCACCAGGATCAGTTCCCCCGTCAGTACATACTCCTGCAGTCTGGAATGTGCTAGTCACTAACCTTATAGACATCTGGAAGAGCAAAGAGTTTCAAGCAGACCAAAGAGCTTTGTTGATGATCTTCACTTTGTGCATTCCTGGGAACAATCCCTAGATCAGAGAGTCCTCGCAGTCTGCAAACAGGTGAACAACTGTCTCATCCTAAGGTGTGCGGTGGGAGCAAGATTCAGAAGGTATAATCTACTCGCACTACCAGCCAAGTAAGGACTTAGTGCTTATTGGTGACTTCTGGCAATGATGCCAGATGATCTGGACATTCTGCTTAGCAATCACCTCAGATTCAGATTCAGATTCAGATTCAATTTTAATTGTCACCTCGCAGTATCCATCGTGGTTAAACTGTGTCCACAGGATTCCGGTTTACATCTCTGCCTGATAAACTATTTCAACATCAGTAGAACTAAGTTAGAGAACTTTCCCAACCTGCTGTAAGAACCCCTGAAACATAGACATCACAGTGGCATGTGAGAGGGTTATTCTTCACACCCTTGCCTTGGACCTAAGGAAGGATTCACCTTAAATTAATGAGACGATCTTGGAAGTGCAGGTTTGCTCAGTGGACAATGCCTGACGTCGTTATGCTGGCACTCTGACAGGAATTATATTTGTTTTTGTTTCTCCAATTGATTTGTTTGTGTGTGATCAGAATGCTATCTTTACCGAAGTAACAACATATCATTACATGGAATTACACCCCAATGGTGATAACTGGCCTCTATGGGTTAAATTGTGAGGAGACATTATACAATACTGGATGCATTCCCTGGAATATAAAAGATTAAGATGCAAATGTATTGGTTTTCGAGACTTTAAGGGGAATTGATGCAGTTAAGAGAGACAAAATTGTCATCCAGTGCTAAGGGGCCAAGTCTAAAAATTAGAGCCAGGCTTTTCATGGGATCATTGCATTTATAGTTATTCATACAGAGGGTAACCAATTATCCCCAAAAATGAGTGGTGAGAGGGCAAATGCTGGCACTTTCTCCATAGCCGTCCATCATATTTAACACCCATCTTGTCGACAGTCAGAACTCAGGATATTGTGACCCCCAGTAGCTGCATGCAACACTCTTGTCATTCAATGGGCTATCTGTCTTTCCTCAATAAAAGTCACTGTCTTGGTGAGATACTGCATGTTATACGTGCAGTCTGCAGAATTCCCTTGGTAACTTTAACTAATGCAGGATGTGAACTCATAAAAGGCACAGTGTGATTTTTTCCATTTTTAGTCTCTGGAACTACGAATGACGTTGTAATGATTAGCCATTTGAGAGTTTCAGACAAGGGTTTTGTTATATATTCAAAATAGCTCAAATTTAAATTTTAAATTTTAAATTTAAATTGAGTGTTTTTAGCCATTTGCATCAGTGGGAATATGCATTCTATGGCTTTGCCAAACAGAGGTAGTTTTAGTGTGTATCCAATCCAATCCAATCCAACTTTATTTGTTAAGCACTTTAAAACAGCCAACGTTGACCAAAGTGCTGTACAGAAGAATAAACAAGACATCATAAACAGACACCATAACAGCTCACATGAGGCGCAAAAATTACATGTGAAATACAACAATAAATTAAAAGACATAAAACATGAGTAAAAATAATAGCCACGGAATAAAAGCAATCAAAAAAAAAGAAATTAAATCAAGTAAATAAATAAAGACGACATCTTACTGGGTATCAAAGGCCACGGAGAAGAGATGGGTTTTAAGAAGTGATTTAAAAACAGACAGAGAAGAGGCCTGTTTAATGTGGCGAGGCAGATCGTTCCATAATGTGTATGGAGGAACTTCAGATGCTAAAACCGAAGACAGACACAAAATGCTGGAGTAGCTCAGCGGGTCAGACAACATCTCTGGAGAAACGGAATAGGTGACCTTTGGGGTCGAGACCCTTCCTCAGGTAGTTTTAGAATGGGGTCGTTTTCTATTATACTACCATTTGATAAAATTCTGAAATAATGTGTAATAATAATCCAGACATGGCAGAGGGACAATTTCTGTGTCTGGTTCAGAAAGAGCCAGTGTTTGCATTGTCGAAAATAAGTCAAAATGTTGCCCTGCCCCAAAGGAATATGGCACAATCTCTTTCAAAGGATCTAGACTCGAATATAGTAACTTTCTGCAGATAGTGTTGGCTGACTGGAAAATCTAAGACAAAACAGATGTTGCTGTGGAAAGACCACCTCAGGATAACTTGGGAATAAAGAGCTTCCTCCAGCAGATTTCATTAATGAATTTATGCCAGTGCTTTAGCTGAAACATCATGCAGAGATCAGCAGGTAGGCTTTCTCTCGAGAATCGGATCTGTGGGGAATATACGTTGGCTGGCATACACCCACTAGGAAGTGGTCAGCAGTTTTGACGATAATGGCCGACGCTGACTCATTAGTGTCAGAGACTGGAGGAAGGCTGCAACCCTAAACCTCACCCCACTGAGGCCTTCATGTAACCCCACTGCTCCCGCGTGTGTGGCTCACACATCGGACTCATGAGCCACACTCGATCCTACAAGACATGAGACTGTGAAACCATGCTATCGTCATCTACAAGGCCACCACCAAATTAAGAGAAATAGATGAATGATCAAAGACCATGCATGGGACAAATACACTTCAAGTACGCAGGAGACCTTCATATAGATCAAGTCGTATATCGGTCTGAATACAGATTGTACTTCAGCTATTTATATACCTGTACTACACTAAATGGGACCCATTGGGTCCCATGATCACAAGGGAGGGCTGGCCCCCAACGCAATATTCCACCCCTCCACCAATTCCAATATTGGTGGCCAGTTGGGGGGGGGGGGGGGTCTTTCTGGAGCGCTAGTATGGGTGTTGTGGGCTGAAGGGACTGGTTTCCAGAGGGCTGGTATGGACATTGTGGGCCGAATGGATTCTTGGGCTGGCAGTGCAGTCACACAAGCCTGGTGTGCTGGCAGCTCACTCACTCATTGCTGGTGGGCTGGCAGTTGACTCACTGCTATTCCTTGAAATTCCATTTCAAGCAGGGTGCAAGGCCACCAAATTCAAGTGCAGTTTCAAGCCATTTCAAGCAGGGTGCAAGGTCACCAAATTCAAGTGCAATTTCATATCATTTCAAGCAGGGTGCAAGGCCACCAAATTCAAGTGCAGTTTCATACCATTTCATGCAGGGTGCAAGGCCACCATATTCAAATGCAGTGTCATACCATTTCAAGCAGGGTGAACACCATAAAACCATCATAAAACCTCATAAAGCACCACAAAACCCCACAAAACCCCACAAAACCACATAAAAACCACACTCATCAAAACCGACGCTAGGGTCGGGTGAGCGGGCATAGGGAAGAGTAGTGGGATATATCTCCGCTTTTTACACTTCTTTGTTAGTTCAGGGGTTTTTCTTTTTTCTCTTTCATGCCTTATTCGAAATTCATTCTTTTCTTTTTCTTTTCCTCTTCCTTTCCCTTCTTCCCTTTTTTCCGATTTAGTCATTAATTGTTATGTCGATTACTTTCTCCTTGTACAATTGCTTCTCGAATGGTATGTTAGCTTTCATGCGAATGGTATGTTAGCTTTCATTGCAAAAGGATTTGAGTATAGGAGCAGGGAGGTTCTACTGCAGTTGTACAGGGTCTTGGTGAGACCACACCTGGAGTATTGCGTACAGATTTGGTCTCCAAATCTGAGGAAGGACATTATTGCCATAGAGGGAGTCCAGGGACGGTTCACCAGACTGATTCCTGGGATGTCAGGACTGTCTTATGAAGAAAGACTGGATAGACTTGGTTTATACTCTCTAGAATATAGGAGATTGTGAGGGGATCTTATAGAAACTTACAAAATTCTTAAGGGGTTGGACAGGCTAGATGCAGGAACATTGTTCCCGATGTTAGTGAAGTCCAGGACAAGGGGTCACAGCTTAAGGATAAGGGGGAAATCCTTTAAAACCGAGATGAGAAGAACTTTTTTCACACAGAGCGTGGTGAATCTCTGGAACTCTCTGCCACAGAGGGTAGTTGAGGCCAGTTCATTGGCTATATTTAAGAGGAAGTTAGATGTGGCCCTTGTGTCTAAGGGGATCAGGGGGTATGGAGAGAAGGCAGGTACGGGATACTGAGTTGGATGATCAGCCATGATCATATTGAATGGCGGTGCAGGCTCGAAGGGCCGAATGGCCTACTCCTGCACCTAATTTCTATGTTTCTATGTTTCTATAAAATAAATATTTAAAAAAAACACACTCACAGTTCAGTAGCCATTCAGTGTGTTCAGTTGATTCACAGCTCAGACACTGAGTTGTGTCCTCTCCCTCCCCATCTTGCAGAGACTGAGCCACGCCCACACTTCCGGGTTTTGTGGCCCTTCCCCCTCCCACTTGAAGGGGCGTGGCCTACATGGTGTGATTGACAGGAGAGAGAATCTCAAACTTTTTAAACACTAATAACTTTTATTTTTCATCGATGGGTAAAGTCCTCTGCACCTGATGAGTGGATGGGGACTGTGAGTAAGTTGGCCAAAAATAGCAGCTGTAAGAGGTAGCGTTTTTTTCTAAAATCAATGTACAGTGCAAACAGGAAGTGGTCAAGTTTAGACTTTTAATTATATAGATAGATATTTTTAATGTTTATTACTTTTCTGGCAAACAACTTATGAAAATTGTTCCAGTTATTTTAAAAATGAACTTGGCCTGAATTAATGAACAATAAACAGTAAACCTTGGCCTGAATTAATGAACAATAAACAATTTCAATGCATCGTAATTTATTGTTATATCTGGATTCTGAGCATAACCATGAATTCTTTATGAATATAATTTTCTTTCAATTTTGGTAGTAACTCTTCCCCCATTAACTCACTGAAAATGAATAGCATAATATTGACCGTAAATGGTATAGTCAAGAGCCAAAGTGTTTTATTGTCATATGGCCTAGATATGACATTCTTACCTGCTGCAGCACAACAGTAAACATAGTACACTGTAAACAATATAATAAATTAGAAAAAAAAGTTCTGTGAGTATTTATACACATACTCACATATACACATACAGATCATATATATATATATACATACACACACACACGCACATGGACACATAAAAATAACGGCGGCGGGCGCAGCGTGGACTCTCGGCGTGGAGCGGGCCAGCCCTCGCTGGGGCTCGTTGGAGGGGAGCGCTCTGGAGTATGAAGTTCCCGCATACTCGCGGCCTCAGTTTGGTCGAGGAAAATTTTCAGCATGTTGAAAAATTTTCCGTGAGTAAAAATTGGTCGGCATGGTTCTTTTGAACTCGTAGTGCAGTGGAGTGGGATCGCTAGGCAGTTCAGGTAGCCGTAGACAATCTCCTTTGCTGACCGGGCATTTTTATTGGCTCATTGGAGTTTTCAGAACCAAGGAAAACCGACCAGTAATGTTAAATACCCGCTAAACTTTATTAAAAGTTGGCTGGCTTCTTAAAAATGTCTCCACTCCTTCTCCCCCCCTTCTCCCCCTTCTCTCCCACTCACACCCACCCCCCTCTCCGTGCTCTCTAAAGGACTTACCGTACAATCTGCAGCCATCTTTTACCTTCCTGTCCAGCGCGGGTGTGAAATTCAGACAGCGCTCCCCCGCTTTCCCTGGCCCCCATCATTGCGATGTGTGTGTGTGTGTGTGTGTGTGTGTCTGTGTGTCTGTGTGTGTGTGTGTGTGTGTGTGTGTGTGTGTGTGTGTGTGTGTGTGTGTGTGTGTGTGTGTGTGTGTGTGTGTGTGTGTGTGTGTGTGTGTGTGTGTGTGTGTGTGTGTGTGTGTGTGTGTGTGTGTGTGTGTGTGGGTGTGTGTGTGTGTGTGTGTGTGTGTGTGTGTGTGTGTGTGTGTGCGGGTGTGTGTGTGTGTGGGGTGTGTGTGTGGGTGTGTGGGTGGGTGGGTGTGCGGGGGTGTGCGTGCGGTGTGTGTGTGTGTGTGTTGTGTGTGTGTGTGTGTGTGTGTGTGTGTGTGTGTGTGTGTGTGTGTGTGTGTGTGTGTGTGTGCGTGTGTGTGTGTGTGTGTGTGTGTGTGTGTGTCTGTGTGTGTGTGCGTGTGCGTGTGTGTGTGCGGTCGGTCGATCCAGCTCGCGGTTTCATCGCTGACGGTCGATCCAGCTGGAGGGTTTTCAGGCGAGTGCCCTCAAGCTTGAAGGTCGAAGACAGTCGCTGAAAAATCGAGTTAGTGGGACAGGCCCTTTAGGCATTTACATAAAGCTATTTAAGTAGAAAAATTTAGAGACAGAATGGAAAATCATTGTTTTTTTCTGGCAAAAGTAGAAAACATTGAATTGGTATAATTGGAAGCATTCAAACTGCAGTGGGAAAAAAAGTCTCATATGTGGAGGAAGGAACTGCAGATGCTCGTTTACACCAAAGATAGACACAAAAATCTGGAGTAACTCAGCAGGAAAGAAATAGTTGATGTTTCGGGTCGAGAACCTTCTTCAGTCTGGGTGTCAGGGAAAGGGAAACGAAATGTAGAAGGTAGAAGGTACATAGAACAAACGAATAACGCCAGAGGCAGGAAACATGTTCCTGATGCTGGGTGAGTCCAGAACCAGGGGCCACAGTTTAAGAATTGAGTAAGCCATTTCGAACGGAGATGATGAAACACTTTTTCACACAGAGAGTTGGGAGTCTGTGGAATTCTCTGCCTGTGGGCGGTGGAGGCTAGAAAATGTACTGTGAACAGGAAAGTAGAGAGGGGCATATGTGACCAGACACCACACCGCTGCTCAAAGCCATAGCTATAGCTTCAACTACTGCCCCTCATTTCCCCTGCCACCCCAACCGGGCGCGTACATATTTCCCCATCATCTCCCACTACCCTCGGCAACCTGTTCCTTTCCCCTCCCTCACAAGCTCATCTTCCCAAGTCGCCTATTTCCCTTTTAACCCCCCTCTATCCCCTTCCCTTGTCTGCTCCCACTTATACTCCTCCCTTCGACTTTAAATTTCAACGCCCCTTTCTTTATCTGACAACATTTTGTCTCCTTTTCACCTCTAGCAATTGCCGTTCACTCCACGAAGCCCTCACTAGTATCCAGCAATTACTTGCCAGGCTTTGATCAGCTTCCATCCCACTGTCCCCAACTGCATCAGTCTGAAGAAGGGGTACCGACCCGAAATGTCATCGGTCCATTTCCTCCACAGATGCAGCCTGATCCATTGGGTTCCTCCAGCACTTTGTGTTACAATAAAGAATGTAAAGTTCATTGAGTTCTGGGCTAATCAGAAATAGCAAATGAACGGTGTGAAAGCTGCCAAAAACGGTTGCGGTCAAAGCATAAGAACAGGACAACCTGACCTGCCGTCACAATGCTCCGTTCCCATGTATAAATCATGAAAACTGCAAAGATACAGAATCATTTTGAATCTAAATTGAAATGAAAGTCCATATGCTCCTTGTTTCGATTTCCAAATCTTTAGCTGCAGTGTATTAAAGCATCGCAGAAGTTTGCTTTCACTTTTGATTTTTAATTCCACGTCACTGCTGGCAAGATCTTAAATTGTATCTTTATGATTAAGAAATCATGAATAGGATTAGTGTAGGAAGGGACTGCAGATGCTGGTTTATACTGAAAATAGACACAAAAAGCTGGAGCAACTCAGCATCTGGAGAGAAGGAATGGGTCTTCATTAACCTGCCTCAAATATATGATGTTTTTAATCTCTAGAGTCTGTAGCAAATTAATAGTATTCAAAGCTAACCTAAAAAGAAACCCCCCTACAAAGGTCCATGTCAGTGGTGAGAACAACCCCTTTCTGATATTAAATTCAAATGTCAGTGCAGCCATTGAAGATAGCGGAGTCAGGGGACATGTGGAGAAGGCAGGAACGGGGGACTGATTGTGGATGATCAACCATAATCACATTGAATGGTGGTGCTGGCTTGAAGGGCCGAATGGCCTACTCCTGCAGCTACTGTCTATTGTCCATTGTCTACATTATAAAAGTATATACAATGGAAAATAAAAATGGAGGAGGGTTTTTGTTTAATTAAATTACTGTTGAAGTATTAAATTACCATGAAATATTCATGTGAGCAATACCATTAGTGGCAGCATGGTGGTGCAGTGGTAGAGTTGCTGCCTTACAGCCCCATGGACCTGGGTTCGATCCCGACTACGGGTGCTGTCTATATGGAGTTGGTTCGTGCTTCCCGTGTCCTGCATGGGTTCGCTCCGAGATCTTCGGTTTCCTCCTGCACTCCAAAGAAGTACTGGATTGTAGGTTCATTGGTTTAGTATAAATGTAAAATAGTCCCTAGAGTGTGCAAGGTAATGTGTGTGGATCGCTGGGTGGTTTGGGCTCAGTTTTCCGAAGGGCCTGTTTCTGCACTGTATCTCTAAACTAAAATAAACTAAACTAAACTAAATTCAGATCCCCAAAACTGGTTCTTAAATAGAGCTGATGGGGACTATACTATAACAAATTCACTTGATCTCTATGTGTTAGATGCTAAAATTCACAGAATATTTTACAATGAGGCTATTGAAAAAAAGCTTAAACTCATGACTGTTGAAGCAATTTCGCCTGGAGCAGAGCCTATAGTGATTGGGGAGAATCGCAACACAACTACCAGCTTTGGTGACTAATGGCCATGAACATTGGTCCTTTTGCCTTCATTGTTCCAGTACACCATTTGTAGATTTATTGACATATCTATACTATTACTAAAAGTCTCACCTTGACCACTTCCTGTCTACGTTGCAAATAAATTTTAGAAAAAAACGCTACCCTATATCCCGATTTTTTTCGACATCTTACTCACCGTCCTCCTCTCCCCCAAGGTTTTTTCCAATTGGTGAAATAATAAAAAAGTTATGAATGTTTAAAAAATTGCGAGATCAGCAGATTGGTCTTCTCGACTGTCAGTCACCATGATGAAGGTAACGCCCCTTCCGGGGGGCCAGGAGAATAAAGCCCCGGAGGCCGAACATGTGTCAGTCACCCCGGAAGACCATGAGTGAGAGTTGAATCCAGAACTGTGAGTCGACGCTGTGAGTGAACTGAACTGCGAGTCTGCACTGTGCTGCTTGAACTGAATTGAATTGTTGGTCTGCAAACTGTGCTGCTTGAACTGAATGTCACGCTCATTTCGGAAGTCCCGCTCACTGCGGAAGTCCCGCTCAGGGGAGAGGACGCGTTCATCCACTTGAGTAGATTCAAGAAAGTTTTACTGTCATGTATATGTTGTGAGTGAAGGTGTGACTGTGTGTGTGTGAGTGATGGTGTGTGTGTGGGATGGTGTGTGTGTGTGAGATGAAGTGTGTGTGTGTGTGTGAGATGGAGTGAGTGGTCTGTGAGATGGAGTGTGTGTGTGTGATGGAGTGTGTTTGTGTGTGATGGAGGGTGTGTGCGTGTGAGCCCACCAGCCGTGAGTGAGTCGCTGTCAGCCCACCTGCCGTGAGTCGGCTGCCAGCCCACCTGCCGTGAGTGAGTCGGCTGCCAGCCCACCGGCCATGAGTGAGTCGCTGCCAGCCCACCAGCCTTGAGTGACTAAGCTGCCAGCCCACCAGGCCTGAGTGATTGAGCTGCCAGCCCAAGAATCCAGTCATCCCACAATAACCATATAACCATATAACAATTACAGCACGGAAACAGGCCATCTCGACCCTTCTAGTCCGTGCCGAACACATAACCTCCCCTAGTCCCATATACCTGCACTCAGACCATAACCCTCCATTCCCTTCCCATCAATATAACTATCCAATTTATTTTTAAATGATGAAAACGAACCTGCCTCCACCACCTTCACTGGAAGCTCATTCCACACAGCTACCACTCTCTCTGAGTAAAGAAGTTCCCCCTCATGTTACCCCTAAACTTCAGTCCCTTAATTCTCAAGTCATGTCCCCTTGTTTGAATCTTCCCTACTCTCAGTGGGAAAAGCTTTTCCACGTCAACTCTGTCTATCCCTCTCATCATTTTAAAAACCTCTATCAAGTCCCCCCTTAACCTTCTGCGCTCCAAAGAATAAAGCCCTAACTTGTTCAACCTTTCTCTGTAACTTAGTTGCTGAAACCCAGGCAACATTCTAGTAAATCTCCTCTGTACTCTCTCTAGCCCTCTGGAAACCAGTCCCTTCGGCCCGCAACACCCATACTAGCGCTCCCAAAACCCCGCACACTGACCACCAATATTGGAATTGGTGGAGAGGAGGACTATTGCGTTGGGGGACCAGCCCTCCCATGTGAACATGGAACCCAACGGGTCCCACTTAGTCTAGTTACATTTAAAACCATTTAAAATTTTAACCAGAACATATCTTGTTTGCAGATGTAAAGGTCCTCGGAATGGAAAGGAGCAATCTCACCTTAGTCAGGTTGTCCTGTACGTCTAGTTTGACCAAAACTTTGCTGGCAGCTTTTTACACAACTTCTGGTATTTCTGCTCAGCCCAGCCCTCAATAAACTTTATGATTCTTCCGATCAGTTATGTGTTCTCAAACTTGAATGATCTTCACTGACTGAGAATTAAGATAGTTCAAATGGATCATGTGTGGGCAGATGAGATTAGTTTGTCTTGGCACCATTGTGGGCCGAAGGGCCTGTTCCTGTTCCTGTTCCTGTTCCGTACTGTTCTATGTTCTATATGCAAATGGCTTCCTTAATGCTATAATTAAAAAGTAAAAGGGTGCAAATTTCAGTCATTTGGAATGAAGTCTTTAACTATACAACCCAATTCAAGATCTCTGTTGGTAAATTATTACCTCGTGAAGTTACTATGTTGCCACGTTTATTGGTACAGTTAGTAACCTTATCTGAACAGTAATACTGAAGCAGGTGCAAATGGCAAGTAGTAATAAACTCGACCAAGTGGGACCCATTGTGTGTCCCGTCCCCTCAACGCCCGGTAGTGGGGGGGGGGGGGGGGGGGGGGGGACTGCGGCGTCACGCACAAATACTAACCACCCCCACACACACACTACCCTCCCCCCTTGATATTAATATTATTATTTTGCTCTTTTTCCCACATCCCCCGCCCATCCTACTCACGCATAGCCCCCAACTACGCAGGCGCTGTTAGAGAGGGAGAGTCAGGGGGTAGAGGTGGAGGGGGTAGAGAGGGAAAGTGTCAGGGGGGTAGAGAGAGAGGTAGGGAGAGGGAGGGAGGTAGATATTGAGGGGTAGGGGAGCGTGGCATCACAGGGGAGGGCTGGTCCCCGAACGCAATACTCCACCACTCACCCATAGGTCCCAATATTCACCATTCCAGCACAGAGGGAGGGGGTGTAGAGAGGAAGAGGGGGGGGCAGAGAGGGAGGGGGGGGGGGGGCAGAGAGGGAGAGGGAAGAGAGGGGGGATAGAGAGGGAAGGGGTAGAGAGGGAGGGATAGAGAGGGACGGGGGTACATAGGGAGGGGTAGAGAGGGAGCAGGTATGAGAGGAGAGGGAGCCAGAGAGGGAGGGGGCAGAGAGGGAGGGGTAGAGAGGGAGGGGGGAGTATAGAGAGGGAGGGGTAGAGAGGGAGGGGGTAGAGAGGGATGAGGGAGGGATAGAGAGGGTGGGGGTAGAGAGATGGTGGGGGGGGGGTAGAGAGGGAGGGGGGTTAGAGAGGGAGGGGGGGTAGAGAGGGAGGGGGGTAGAGAGGGAGGGGGTAGAGAGGGAGGGAGTAGAGATGGTGGGGGTAGAGAGGGGAGGGGGTTGTGGGGAGAGGGGAGGGGGGTAGAGAGAGAGGGAGGGAGTAGAGATGGAGGGGAGTAGAGAGGGAGGGGGTTGGTAGAGAGGGAGGGAGTAGAGATGGAGGGGAGTAGAGAGGGAGGGGATAGAGAGGGAGAGGGGGGGTGAGGAATGGGGGTAGAGAGGGAGGGGGTAGAGAGGGAGGGGATAGAGAGGGAGGGGGTAGAGAGGAATGGGGGTTGGATGAGAGGGAGGGGGTAGAGAGGGAGCGGGAAGAGAGGGAGGGGGTAGAGAGGGAGGGGGTAGAGGTAGAGGGAGGGGGATAGAGAGGGAGGGGTGTAGGGAGGGGAGGGGGATAGAGAGGGAGGGGGGTAGAGAGGGAGGGGGGTGTAGAGAGGAATGGGGTAGAGAGGGAGGGGGGTAGAGAGGAGTCTCTGTGCCTCTGTGTCCCTCTCTGTGCCTCTCTCTGTGTCCCCTCTCTGTGCCCCTCTCTGTGCCTCTGTGTCCCTCTCTATTCCTCTGCATCCCTCTCTCTCTACCCCCTCCCTCCGTAGCCGTGCTTGCAAGTTGGGGGCTATGCGTGAGTGGATAGGGCAGGGGATGGGGTAAAAGGAGTGAATGAATAATATTAATATAATATCAATGGGGTTGGTTAGTGTGTGTGGGGGGGGGTTGGGTTAGTGTGTGTGTGGGGGGGTTTGTTAGGGGTGTTAGTGGGTGTGTGGGGGCGGGGTGGGGGTTTGGTGTGGGTGTGTGGGGGGGTTGGGTTAGTGTGTGTGGGGGGGGGGGGGGGTTTTGTGTGTGTGGGGGGGTCGGGGGTGGGGTGTGGGGTGGGGGGGTGTGTGTGTGTGGGGGGTGGTGGTTAGTGTGTGTGGGGTGGTTGGGGGTTGGGGGGTTTTGGGTGTAGTGGGTGTGGGGGTGTTGGTTGTTGGTGTGTGGGGGGGGGTGGGTTAGGTGTGTGGGGGGGGTGTTGGGGGTTGGTGTGTGTGTAGGGGGGGGTTGGTTGGTGTGGTAGTGTGGTGTGGGTAGGGTGGTAGGGGGGTGTAGGTGGGGGGTGTGGGGGGGTTTGTGTGTGTGGGGGGGTGGTTAGTGGTGTGTGGGGGGGGTTTGGTTAGTGTGTGTGGGGGGGGTTTGGTTAGTGTGTGTGGGGGGGGGTTTGGGTTAGTGTGTTGTTGGGGGGGTTTTGGTTGGTGTGTGTGTGGTGGGGGTTGGTGGTGGGTGTGTGGGGGGGGTTTGGTTGTGGTGTGTGGGGGGGTGTGTTGGGGGTGGTTTGGGTGGTTTGGTGTGTGTGTGGGTGTCAGGGGTGGTTTGGTTAGTGTGTGTGTGGGTGGGGTTGTTAGGTGTGTGTAGGGGGGTTGGTTAGTGTGTGGGTGGTGGGGGGGGGTGTTGTTAGTGTGTGTGTGGGGGGGGGTTGTGTAGTGTGTGTGTGGGGGGGGGGGTTGAAAGATGGCAGATGGAGTTTAATGCTGATAAGTGGGAGGTGCTACATCTGGGTAGGACAAATCAAAATAGGAGGTACATGGTAAATGGTAGCGCATTGAAGAATGTAGGTGAATAGAGGGATCTGGGAATAACTGTGCACAGTTCCCTGAAAGTGGAATCTCATGTAGATAGGGTGGTAAAGAAAGCTTTTGGTGTGCTGGCCTTTATAAATCAGAGAATTGAGTATAGAAGTTGGGATGTAATGTTAAAATTGTACAATGCATTGGTGAGGCCAATTCTGGAGTATGGTGTACAATTTTGGTCGCCTAATTATAGGAAGGATGTCAACAAAAATAGAGAGAGTACAGAGGAGATTTACTAGAATGTTGCCTGGGTTTCAGCAACTAAGTTACAGAGAAAGGTTTAACAAGTTAGGGCTTTATTCTTTGGAGCGCAGAAGGTTAAGGGGGGACTTGATAGAGGTTTTTAAAATGATGAGAGGGATAGACAGAGTTGACGTGGAAAAGCTTTTCCCACTGAGAGTAGGGAAGATTCAAACAAGGAGACATGACATGAGAATTAAGGGACTGAAGTTTAGGGGTAACATGAGGGGAAACTTCTTTACTCAGAGAGTGGTGGCTGTGTGGAATGAGCTTCCAGTGAAGGTGGTGGAGGCAGGTTCGTTTTTATCATTTAAAAATAAATTGGATAGTTATATGGATGGGAAGGGAATGGAGGGTTATGGTCTGAGCGCAGGTATATGGGACTAAGGGAGATTATGTGTTCGGCACGGACTAGAAGGGTCGAGATGGCCTGTTTCCGTGCTGTAATTGTTATATGGTTATATGGTTATATATGGTTTGGTTAGTGTGTGTGTGTGGGGGTGGTGGTGTTGGGGTTGGTTTAGTGTGTGTGTGGGGGGGTGTTGGGGTTAGTGTGTGTGGGGGGGTTGGGTTAGTGTGTGTGGGGGGGTTGGGTTAGTGTGGGGGGGGTTGGGTTCGTGTGTTGTGGGGGGGGGGGTTGGTTAGTGTGTGTGGGGGGGGGGTTGGGTGTGTGTGTGCGTGGGGGGGGGTTGGGGTTAGTGTGTGGGTGTGGGGGGGGTTGGTTTAGTGTGTGTGGGGGGGGGTGTTGGTTAGTGTGTGTGAGGGGGAGGGGGGTTTGGGTGGGTGTGTGTGTGGGGGGGGTTGGGTTAGTTGTGTGTGTGGGGGGGTTGGGTTAGTGTGTGTGTGGGGGTGTTGGTCAGTGTGTGTGGGGGGGGGGGGGGGGTTGGTTAGTGTGTGTGGGGGGGGTGTGGTTAGTGTGTGTGGGGGGGTTGGTAGTGTGTGTGGGGGGGGTGGTTGGTTAGTGTGTGGGGGGGGGTGGGTAGTGTGTGTGTGGGGGGGTTGGTTAGTGTGTGTGGGGGGGGGTTGGGTTAGTGTGGTGTGGGGGGGTGGTTAGGTGTGTGTGGGGGGGGGGGTTGGGTTAGTGTGTGGGGGGGGTTGGTTAGTGTGTGTGTGGGGGGTGTTGGTTAGTGTGTGGGGGGGAGTTGGTTAGTGGTGTGGGGGGGGTGGTTAGTGTGTGTGTGGGGGGGGGGGTAGTGTGTGTGTGGGGGGTTTGGGTTAGTGTGTGTGTGGGGGGGGGGGGTTGGTTAGTGTGTGTGGGGGGGTTTGGTGTGTGTGTGTGTGGGGGGGGGGTTTGGTTAGTGTGTGTGGGGGGGGTGGGTTTGGTTAGTGTGTGTGTGGGGGGGGTTAGTGTGTGTGGGGGGGCTGGTTAGTGTGTGTGGGGGGGGGGGGTTGGTTAGTGTGTGTGTGTGTGTGGAGGGTTTGGTTAGTGTGTGTGTGGGGGGGGGGGTTTGGTTAGTGTGTGGAGGGGGGGGCTGAAAGATGGCAGATGGAGTTTAATGCTGATAAGTGTGAGGTGCTACATCTTGGCAGGACAAATCAAAATAGGACGTACATGGTAAATGGTAGGGAATTGAAGAATGTAGGTGAACAGAGGGATCTGGGAATAACTGTGCACAGTTCCCTGAAAGTGGAATCTCATGTAGATAGGGAGGTAAAGAAAGCTTTTGGTGTGCTGGCCTTTATAAATCAGAGAATTGAGTATAGAAGTTGGGATGTAATGTTAAAATTGTACAAGGCATTGGTGAGGCCAATTCTGGAGTATGGGGTACAATTTTGGTCGCCTAATTATAGGAAGGATGTCAACAAAATAGAGAGAGTACAGAGGAGATTTACTAGAATGTTGCCTGGGTTTCAGCAACTAAGTTACAGAGAAAGGTTGAACAAGTTAGGGCTTTATTCTTTGGAGCGCAGAAGGTTAAGGGGGGACTCGATAAAGGTTTTTAAAATGATGAGAGGGATAGACAGAGTTGACGTGGAAAAGCTTTTCCCACTGAGAGTAGGGAAGATTCAAACAAGGGGACATGACATGAGAATTAAGGGACTGAAGTTTAGGGGTAACATGAGGGGGAACTTCTTTACTCAGAGAGTGGTAGCTGTGTGGAATGAGCTTCCAGTGAAGGTGGTGGAGGCAGGTTTGTTTTTATCATTTAAAAATAAATTGGATAGTTATATGGATGGGAAGGGAATGGAGGGTTATGGTCTGAGCGTAGGTATATGGGACTAAGGGAGATTATGTGTTCGGCACGGACTAGAAGGGTCGAGATGGCCTGTTTCCGTGCTGTAATTGTTATAATTGTTATATGGTTATATATGGTTTGGTTAGTGTGTGTGTGGGGGGGTTCGGTTAGTGTGTATGTGGGGGGGGTTGGTTAGTGTGTGTGGGGGGGGGGGGGGTTGGGTTAGTGTGTGTGTGTGGGGGGGGGGTTGGGTTAGTGTGTGTGGGGGGGGGGGGGGGGGGTTGGTTAGTGTGACGTCACAGGCCGCCCCCTCCCCCCGCAACAGTGCGTTGAGGGAACTGGACGCAACGGGCCCCCCTTGGTCTAGTATAGACTAAAAAAACCTACAACAACAAGTCACATAGTCTGAAGATGGGTCTCGACCCAAAATGTCACCCATTCCATCTCTTCAGAGATGGTGTCTGACCCTCTGAGTTTTTTGTGTCTATCTTCGGTTTAAACCAGCATCTGCAGTTCCTTCCTACCAATTTCTCTTTGTGTTATCTTTAGAGTAAATAATGAGAATTGTTGCGTTCAACAGTTTAAAGGCCATTCATTTTTACTCTACTTGTTACTCATTTGTGTTTTAAAATGAATTACCTCTGGAGTATTAGAATGAACAGACATAAAATCAGACATGAAACATGATCTATATTGAAAAATATGTATATTTAGGCAAATGGACTAATCTAATTAGCTCTGTCGCTACTATCTATTTCATTGATGAGATTTATTACGTATTGGTATTTATATTTGAAAGATCAAATCATTGAGTTTGAATTCATCATTTCAAACTCTTAGCATATTCTGAATGACAAAACAAGCAAATTTAATTTAGTTTATTTAGTTTAGTGATACAGCGTGGACACAGGCCCTTTGGCCCAACGAGTCCGCATCGACCAGCGATCTCCGCACATTAACACCATCCTACACATATTAAGGACAATTTACATTTTTATCAAGCCAATTAACCTATAAACCTGTACATCTTTGGAGTGTGGGTGGAAACCAAAGATCTCAGAGAAAACCTACGCGGGGAGAAGGTACAAATTCCGTTCGCACAGCTCCCATAGTCAGGATTGAACCCGGGTGTCGGGCACTGCAAGTGCTGTAAGGCAGCAACTCTACCACTGCGCCACTGGGTCACGTAATTTGCTGCTAGTTTTCATGGCATCTTTTTGTGTCGCCTAAGAGTAAAAAATATGCGCTAAGAGTAAAAAATATGTACCAGATTCAGATTAGTTTATTGTCATGTACACGAGGGAACAATGGAGTCCCTGTTCACTTGAAACTCACAGTATACATACTGTAATGATAAATACCACAATGAACACACCAATGAGAGCAAAACTGGCCAATGGTGCAAAAATTGTAGTGCAATCTGAGGTAGTACTAAAATACACATAAATGCAATAACGGAATAACTGAATGAGGTAGTGTAAATATGGTGGGCTTCCCACTATTCCAGTTCTCATAAAGTGGCTTTGATCAGGAATGCTGATTCTAGTTCTCCTTAACAATGCTGCTTGCACAGTGCTTCCATCATTTTCTGATTCTGATCTGGATTAGGAGACTATTGTCTCCAAACTACTTATTACAACTCAAGTCAAGTCAAATCAAGTTTATTCGTCACATACACATACGAGATGTGCAGTGAAATGAAAAGTGGCAATGCTCGCGGACTTTGTGCAAAAAGACAAACAAACAAACAACCAAACAAACTATAAACACAATCATAAACACACACATATTCTTTTACATATTAAATATTGGAAGGAAAAACGTTCAGTAAAGTTAGTCCCTGGTGAGATTTACAGTCCGAATGGCCTCTAGGCATAAACTCCTACTCAACCTCTCCGTTCTCACAGCATGGCAACGGAGGCGTTTGCCTGACCGTAACTCAGAATATTGCCTGTGGAAAAAGTCAAAAATGCTCCCATTGCAAAAATGCATCTTCACCCTTGCTGCAACGGTGTGGTACTCTTACGGGCCAGTCCCACTTTGGCGAATTTTCAGGCGACTGCCGGCGACTGTCAAGTGTAGAACACAAACACACATTACTTCCTTCATCAGCCCGTTATGCAGGCGGGGGACAGGGCAAGTGGGGGGAAATTCACACGGTGCAAAGCCAATGTGATACAGACACAGCGCAATGAACAGGAAGGTTGGCGCTGTAATTAAGACGGTGAAAGCACAGTGTACGGGAAGGGTCACGCAAGTCCTTTAAAAGATGGGGGGAGGAGAAGGAGGGAGAGGGGGGAGAAGGGGGGAGACGGGGTGGGGAGAAGGAGTGGAGACAACTTTTACTACTTTCACTACTCTCCATGGCGGATTCATTCTGGTCGCCGCTAATTTTTCAACATGTTGAAAAATTCCCAGCGACCATAATGAGACTGCGAATAGTTCCCAGAATGCGGGAAGTCCTCACGACCATGAAGGCGACTCCCCGACAACCAGCCACGAACATGTGGTGACCATGTAGCGACTGCAGAATCTCCCGCAGTCGCCTAAAAAGTCACCTAAGTGGGACAGGCTCATTATGCACTCCAGTCTTGATGAAGCTTGTTTATAGATGCAATGAACATATTGACAACAGTCAGTTGGCAGTAAATGCAGAGAATACTTATAATGATGACACTCAATATAGCACAACATTCCAGCCAAATCTGGTGAAGGAACAAATGATGCAGAAAAGGAGAGACCATGTTAAAATACGTTCACCAAAAAAACATTACATTAGTGCTGGTTTTAAAGGTTGGCAAAGACAGCGATTTTCTGGCAGTAACACAAATGTGCTTTTTTAAAATTCAGTCGTTGCCTTAAATGAAAATGGTGTTTCCCTAATGAAAACATCCAATGGAATTTTGCACAGCCACTGACACTTAGCCATGCATCTGTGACTCAAGAACCACAGACAACATTCCCACAATTTGGCAAATTGACCAAAAAATGTCCGCGTGGAGGAAGCGAGTTCCTGATTCAATACGGTCAAGATCCAAAAATTGTCATGGAGGAAATCTACTCGAGGTCGTAGTTCCTTCATGCCAGCACAGCAGGCAGTGGTCAGGAGCAACATCCAGGTGTAGCTGGCAGATGACAGAGGATTCTGATGACAGCAGTTGTACAGGGCCCTGGTGAGATCACACCTGGTGTATTGTGTGCAGTTTTGTTCTCCTAATTTGAGGAAGGACATTCTTGCTATTGAGGGAGTGCAGCGTAGGTTCACAAGGTCAATTTCCGGGATGGCGGGACTGTCATATGACGAAAGAATGGAGTGACTGGGCTTGTATTCACTGGAATTTAGAAGGATGAGAGGATATCTTATAGAAACATATACAATTATTAAGGGATTGGACACGCTAGATGCAGGAAACATGTCCCCGATTTTGGGGAAGTCCAGAACCAGGGGCCACAGTTTAAGAATTAGGGGTAGGCCATTTAGAACTGAGATGAGGAAAATAA
Source organism: Leucoraja erinaceus (assembly GCF_028641065.1). Lineage (NCBI taxonomy): Eukaryota > Metazoa > Chordata > Chondrichthyes > Rajiformes > Rajidae > Leucoraja > Leucoraja erinaceus. The sequence goes on from NC_073422.1 coordinate 155,384, forward strand.
TTTTTCACCCAGAGAATTGTGAATTTGGGGAATTCTCTGCCACAGAAGGCAGTGGAGGCCGATTCACTGGATGCATTTAAAAGAGAGTTAGATAGAGCTCTTTGGGCTAGCGGAATCAAGGCATATGGGGAGAAGGCAGGAACGGGATACTGATTGTGGATGATCAGCCATGATCACAATGAATGGCCATGCTGGCTCGGGGCCTAATGGCCTCTTCCTGCACCTATTATCTATGTATCTATGTATCTCCAGAATGATAGAGCAAGTAGAGGGAGGTTGCACCATATAACCATATAACAATTACAGCACGGAAACAGGCCATCTCAGCCCTTCTAGTCCGTCCCATCTACCTGAACTCAGACCATAACCCTCCATTCCTTTCCCATCCATATACCTATCCAATTTATTTTTAAATGATAAAATCGAGCCAGCCTCCACCACTTCCACTGGAAGGTCATTCCACACAGCTACCACTCTCTGAGTAAAGAAGTTCCCCCTCATGTTACCCCTAAACTTCTGTCCCTTAATTCTTAAATCATGTCCTCTTGTTTGAATCTTTCATCCTCTCAATGGGAAAAGCTTATCCACGTCAATTCTGTCTATCCCTCTCATCATTTTAAAGACCCCTATCAAGTCCCCCCCCCCCCCATTACTTCCCAATGTACTTCCCATTCTGCCAAACTCTGCGCATGTGCAGAAGGAACTGCAGATACTGCTTTAAACTGAAGATAGACACAAAAAGCTGGAGTAACTCAACGGGTCAAGCAGCATCTCTGGAGAAAAGGAAACGGTGACGTTTCAGGTCGAGACCCTTCTTCAGACTGATGAAGTGGCCTTAAATGAATGGAAGATGTGCAAGGGAAAAGGTAAGGGGCCATTGTTAGATATGTGTTATGTGAAAACAAGTACAGCCGATGAGACTCAACAAGACAATAGACAATAGGTGCAGAAGTAGGCCATTCAGCCCTTCGAACCAGCACCGCCATTCAATATGATCATGGCTGATCATCCACAATCAGTACCCCGATCCTGCCTTCTCCCCATATCCCCTGACTCCGCTATTTTTAAGAGCGCCATCTAGCTCTCTCTTGAAAGCATTCAGAGAACCTGCCTCCACCGCCCTCTGAGGAAGAGAATTCCACAGACTCACAACTCTCTGTGAGAAAAAGTGTTTCCTCGTTTCTGATCTAAATGGCTTACTCCTTATTCTTAAACTGTGGCCCCTGGTTCTGGTCTCCCCCAACATTGGGAAAGCCGACTTTGAAGCTGGTGCAACTTGGGTGGGGAGGGATGGGGAGAGAGGGAATGCAAGGGTTACTTGAAGTTAGTGAAATTAATATTCATACTAGGTTGTAAACTGCCCAAGTGAAATATGAGATAATGTTCCTTCAATTTGCTTTTAGCCTCACTCTGACAATGGAGGAGGCCCAGGACAGAAAGGTCAGTGTGGGAATGGGAAGGGGAATTAAAGTGTTTGGCAACCGGGAGATCAGGTCGGTCCAGGCGGGCTGAGTGAAAGTGTTGAGTGAACCAATCCCCCAGTCTACGTTTGGTCTCGCCGATGTAGAGGATCTAAACTCTGAGCATGGACAGTCTGTCTATTCCCCACACTGACTGATAGATGGGTCATCATTCTCTTTCTCTGCACTCATCCACAGCAATGCAACTCCTTTCCCCCTTCCTTCTCCTGACAGCCGGACAGTGAGGCCGCTCACATCCTCCCTTGCTGGCACTCAGAGTGTGGCACGCACTTTAGAGTGAGGCATCCACTCATGGAGCCACCTCACAAACTTGTCTGTTTGTCATTCAGGCAAAGTATGCCTGCAACTATTGTATCACCCCTGTTTAGGGGAACCTTTCAACCTCCAGTACTGACAATTCTAGAGGAGAGCATCTTCCACATCCACCAGGCTTGACAGCACAGAGATCCACTAGTTCCACAGTCTTCGTAGTGTGAAGATATCTCCATCATTGCCTATTGCATGCTGCACTTTTACAAAAGGGCCATGCGTGCCATGTTACCCTAGTCTGGCCCTAACACTCCTTGTTTTGTTCTGAAGCACAGAGGGGTGGGGTGAATTCCGACAGAGCTATCATGATAGGGGGCTCTACATTTAGGGGGACAGACAGGAGATTCTGTGTGTAAATGGGACTTCAGGATGGTGTGCCAGGATCGAGGATGTCTCTGAGTAGAATATCTCTGAGCTGCAGAACATTATCAAGGGGGAGGGTGAGCAGCCAGAAGTCATTGTTCACATTGGTACCAATGACATGGATAAGCAAAGGGGTGAGGTCCTGTGGAGTGAACATAGACAGTTAGGAAACAGGTTAAAAAACAGGACATAGAGAGTGGAAAGCAGACTATTATCTGAATGGTGGCCGATTAGGAAAGGGAGAGATGCAACGAGACCTGAGTATCATGGTACAATAGTCATTAAAAGTAGGCATGCAGGTGCAGCAGGCAGTGAAGAAGGCGAATGGTATGTTGGCATTCATAGCAAAAGGATTTGAGTATAGGAGCAGGGAGGTTTTACTGCAGTAGTACAGGGTCTTGGTGAGACCACACCTGGAGTATTGCGTACAGTTTTGGTCTCCTAATCTGAGGAAAGACATTCTTGCCACAGAGGGAGTACAGAGAAGGTTCACTAGACTGATTCCTGGGATGTCAGGACTTTCCTGTGAAGAAAGACTGGATAGACTCGGTTTGTACTCGCTAGAGTTTCGAAGATTGAGGGGGGATCTTATAGAAACTTACAAAATTCTTAAGGGGTTGGACAGGCTAGATGCAGGAAGATTGTTCCCGATGTTGGGGAAGTCCAGAACAAGGGGTCACAGTTTAAGGATAAGGGGGAAATCTTTTAGGACCGAGATGAGGAAAACTTTTTTCACACAGATAGTTGTGAATCTCTGGAATTCTCTGCTGCAGAAGGTAGTTGAGGCCAGTTCATTGGCTATATTTAAGAGGGAGTTAGATGTGGCCCTTGTGGCTAAAGGGATCAGGGGTATAGAGAGAAGGCAGGTACAGGATACTGAGTTGGATGATCAGCCATGATCATATTGAATGGCGGTGCAGGCTCGAAGGGCCGAATGGCCTACTCCTCCTGCACCTAATTTCTATGTTTCTATTTTTCTAATCTCTGTCTTACTCCCAGTGCCACATGCTGGTGTTGACAGCAATAGAGGAATATGCAAGATGAATATGTGGCTAGTATGGTCATAAGGTCAGATAGTCATAAATGATAAGAGCAGAATTAGGCCATTCAGCCCATCAAGTCTACTCCGTCATTCCATCATGGATGATCTATCTCTCCCTCCTAACCCCATTCTCCTGACTTCTCCCCACAACCCCTGACATCCCGTACTAATCAAGAATCTCTCTGAGTGTAGGAAAGAACTGCAGATGTTGGTTTAAATCAAAGGTAGACACAAAATGCTGGAGTAACTCAGCGGGACAGGCAGCATCTCTCGAGGGAAGGGATGGGTGACATTTTGGGTCGAGACCCTTCTTCATACTGATGTCAGGGGAGTGGGCAGGACAGAGAGAGAATGTAGTCGTTGACAGTAAGGCTAGTGGGGGAACTGGGAAGGGGGAGGGGATGGAGAGGGAAAGCAAGGGCTATCTGAAGTTAGAGAAGTCAATGTTCATACCACTGGGGTGTAAACTACCCAAGAGGAATATGAGGTGCTTTTCCTCCAATTTGGGCTGGGCCTCACTCTGACAATGGAGGAGGCCCATGAGATAAAAGTCAGATTGGGAATGGGAGTTGAAGTTGAAGTTGATGCAGTTGAAGTGCTGAGCAACTGGGAGATCAGGTAGGTTAAGACGGACTGAGTGAAGGTGTTCAGCAAAACGACCGCTGAGCCTGCGCTTGGTCTCACTGAAGTTGACACCTGGAACAGCGGATATAGTAGATGGGGTTGGAGGAGGTACAAGTGAACCTCTGCCTCACCTGAAAACTGTTGGGGCCTTGGATCGTCGATGGGGGGGGGGGGGGGGGGGGTTAAAGGGAAGGTGTTTCAGAAAGCTGGCTGGGTGACCTTGAAACTACTTGGATGGGTACAGGTGATCATCGAGGGGGGGGTTAGAAGGGGGAGTAAAGGGAACAGGTTGTTTCATCTACTGCGGTTGCAGGGGAAAGTACCTGGGGAGGGGGTGGTTTGGGTGGGAAGGGATGAGTTGACCAAGGAGTTGCGGAGGGAACGGTTTCTGCGGAAAGCAGAAAGGAGTGGAGATGGGAAGATGTGGCCAGTAGTGGGATCCCGTTGGACGTGGCATAAGTGTGACGGCTGACGGGGTGGAAGGTGAGGACAAGGGGGATTCTGTCCATGTTGCGAATGGGGGGAGGGGGAGCAACAGCGGAGCCGTGGGATATCAAGTTCATGTTCGTTCAAGTTCACATTTATTGTCACATGCCCCAATTGGTACAGTGAGATTTGAGTTTCCATACAGCCATACAGTAAAAAGAGTCTGCATCATGGAGACTGTGGGCCTGCTACTGAATCTGGAACTCAAGTGGTGGGAGGTGGAGTGGCGAGGCTTGGCAGAGTCGCTGGTGGAGGCTTGCGGGGGACTGGCAAAGTCAGTCGGTCGAAGCGTCATTAAACCCGGTCTGCGGATGGCCGGGGAGGTGGCGAGGATTGGCGGCAGTAGTGGCAGCGGCAGCGGCCCCGGGGAGGCGGTGAAGGTCGACGATGGCGGACGCTTCAGTGGTCTGAGCCAGGGATTGGCCAGCAAGGCGGTGAATGTTGGTGCTGCTCCTCGTGGCAGCGATGGCGTTGCGGGACTGGGCCTCACGGTGTTCGGGCAGGCGGCTCGGCCCGCGGTGGAGCCCTGGGCCTGTGGTTAGTCGAGTCATGGAGTGTCGGTGGAGGGACCGGTCGGAAGGCGAGCAAGTTTGTGATCCTTTGTTGAGTCCAGGCAGGCAATGAAGCGTTTGTTGAGGGCGTGGATCTGGTGTTGAATGAAGTACAGTTGGGGTCCGTTACAGGTGTGGGTGAGTCAGAGCGAGGGCCTACTGGTGACGGTTCATCACGGCCAGTGTAGAACGCAAGGCACGGAATGAGAACTGCTGGGAAAAGTGGCAGATCCACTGTTGGTACCTGTAATCCGGGTTGTGTCCGAACTGGGATGTCTGGAACTGGAGCTGGATTCCACGAGGTACAAGATGGAGGCACAGGCAAGTACTGAGTAAACAAACATGGCTGTGGTAGCGAGTCTGGGTTAAAACATGGTCGTAGAGTTGGAGGGAAGGAGGAATCACAGAGGGGGAGCAGTGAGAGAGGATGTTGCTGAACTCTCGTTGGAGAGAGGAGAAGAACTTCTTCAAAGTTAACATGACATGAGAAGGTTTCCCAGTGGAGCGGACAATGTATGCAAGAAAGAACTGCATTTGCTGGTTTAAATCGAAGGTGGACACAAAATGATAGAGAAACTCAGCAGGACAGGCAGCACCTCTGGAGAATAGGAATGAATGACTTTTCGGATCGAGACCCTTCTTCAAAATATCCATTGACGGCCTCCACAGCCTTCTTTGGCAAATAATTCCACAGATTCACCACCCTCTGACTAAAGAAAATCCTCCTCATCTCCTTCCTAAAGGAATGTCCTTTAATTGTGAGGCTATGACCTTTAGTCCCAGACTCTCCCACTAGTGGAAACATCCTCTTCACATCTTTCACCATTTGGTAAGTTTCAATGAGGTGGGTGGGCAGGGAATCATATTTTTCAAAAATTGGGACCTCTACTGGTGCAAAGGTGACATCTACAAAACGGATGGGTTGCACTTGAACAGGAGGAGGTCCTACATCGATTTGCTGGTGCGCCTTGGCAGGGTTGAAAATAGATTTGGGGAGCAGAAAGGATGCAGATAAAATTCGGGGGAAAATATTGTAGTAAAAAAGAATAAAATTGGCAGAGGGGACAGCAGAGAGAGGGGTGACCGATGGTCCAAATTGCAATTATTTCTATACTAGAGGCTTAAACAGATAAGGCAGAGGATATCAGGGCATGGATTGGCTGGGGGGGATTGGGATATTATTAGTTTATATAGAAACATGGCTAAGAGAAGGGCAGCTCTGTGTTCCAAGGAACAGAGTGTTTTGTGTATTTAGTTTAGAGATACAGGCCCTTCGGCCCACTGGGTCCACATCGACCAGCGATCCCCACACATTAACACTATCCTACACACACTAGTGACAATTTACACTTATACCAAGCCAATTAACTTACAAACCTGTACCTCTTTGGAATGTGGGAGGAAACCGAAAATCTTGGAGAAAACCCACGCAAGTCACATGGAGAACGTACGGACTCCGTACAGACAGCAGCCGTAGTCTGGATGGAACCCAGGTCTCCGGCGCTGTAAGGCAGCAACTCTACCGCTGTGCCACTGTGCCGCCCATGCTGAGTGGTGTCATATCAGGGCAACAAAGCTCTGGATTCAGCAATGAAGGTGATGCTGAAATAGTCTATCCAAAGATGTTGCCGGACCCATTGAGATCCTCCTGCTGTTGGTTCATTTTATTCAGAGTTATGCTGGTCTGTGGCCAGCCCTACCACACAGGACGATCTGTAGGTCATTCATCTTGTTGTCTGTTCATGTCTTCTTGCAAAGCACGGGATTGTCTGCCAGAGCTCTCTGCACAACAGTAGTGTCTTCATTCCAGCAATATTTCACTGGCTGCTACTTCCTATGTACCAATGATAAGAACGTTTATAGATGCAAGTTGTTTTTTGATAATAGATCATATCTTTGTTTTAGGTAGACAAAAATGCTGGAGAAACTCAGCAGGTGACTCTTCAGAGTCTGAAGAAGGGTCTCGACCCGAAACGTCACCTATTTCCTTCGCTCCATAGATGCTGCCTCACCTGTTGAGTTTCTCCAGCATTTTTGTCTACCGTTGATTTTTCCAGCATCTGCAATTCTTTCTTAAACATATCTTTGTTTTATGTGTGTTTTATGGCCCAACCAAAATACAAGAGAATGTTTAAATTGCACCATATTTCAACAAGATTACATATTCTTATGATATGTATTAAATCATTCCAAAGCATAAATTGGATGAACAAAATAAATAAATGAAAAAGTGAAGAATTAAAGCTTTTGTCAGTTATACAATCTGCAATTTAAAGCAATTCTACTCTCTCAGATTTTCATCCTCAAAATTAAGGCTTTCATATTGTAATATTGAATTACCAAATTTTGTGCATGAATTAAGAAGACACCAAAGACTAAAACCTTTAATAAACAGTCCACGAGGCACTAATCCTTGATGGTTATTTTTCATCTTTTCTCCTTGATATCTGGAGCCGAACAGGCATTTCTCATCGACATTGTCCATTTCAATTCAATTCAATTCAACTTTAATGTCATCGCACAAATACAAGTATGAGTACAACGAAATGCAGTTTTGCGTCAGTCCGTAGTAGTTGTGCATAAAGAAATAAAAAAATAGAAAGAGAGAAGATACAGAATAATAAAAAAATACAGAATAATTAAACAATGGGGACGGAGGGACCGGAGAAATCTATCGGTGGGACTCCGAGTTCAGCAATGTGATTGTGTTATTGTAGAAGCTGTTCCTCATCCTACTAGTACGTGACCTGAGGCTCCTGTACCGCCTCCCTGATGGGAGGAGGGCAAACAGTCCATGGTTGGGGTGTGAGGGGTCTTTAATGATCTTCCCAGCCCGTCTCAGACACCGTTTTCGGTGGAGGGCATCCATGGCAGGGAGCGGGGCACAGATGATGTGCTGCGCAGTTTTCACCACCCGTTGTAGTGCCTTCCTGTCCGCAGCAGCACAGCTGCTGTACCATACCGTGAAGCAGGTGGTCAGGATACTCTCTATGGTACAGCAGTAAAAGTTGGTCAGGATCCGGGGGGACAGGTGGGCTTTCTTGAGCCTCCTCAGGAAGTAAAGGCGCTGCTGTGCCTTTTTGATCAGCTTGGAGGTGTTGAGGGACCAGGACATATCCTCCGAGATATGTACTCCAAGGAATTTGTAGCTGGACCTCAGTCCCGTTTATATGGATGGGGGTATGTCTGCCTCCTCTGGTCTGCCTGAAGTCAACAATAATCTCCTTCGTTTTCTTGGAGTTGAGTACGAGGTTATTGTTGGCACACCAGGCTGTCAGGTGCTGGATCTCCTCCCTGTAGGATCTCATCGTTGTCGCTGATCAGTCATACTACCATGGTATCGTCAGCAAACTTAATAATGGCGTTGGATCCGTACTTTGGGATGCAGTCGTGGGTGAAGAGGGAGTAGAGGAGAGGGCTGAGCACACAGCCCTGTGGCACTCTGGTGTTCAGTGTTATAGTGTAGGAGGTGAGGTTATTGACCCTAACAGACTGTGGTCTGTTCATTTGTCCAGTTATAGAAATAGTTTGATGAAATTAATAAAATACCATTACTGCTTCAATGCCATCTTAAATTTGATATAAACTCAAAACATTTTAGTTTTTCTGAATTTCCACTCATTTAAAGAAAAGATGGGTTTTTCCTGTACAAGTTTCTTCAATCAAATTCTTCAATCAATTTTCTTCAATGCTTTGTTTCTCCTAAAACTCTTATTAAACAGTGTTCTTGTTTAGTAAAGTTTAGAATTGCAGCATGGAAATGGACACTTTGGCCCACCAAGTTCACAGCGATCATTGATCACCTGTTCACACTAGTTCTATGTTACTCACTTTCCCACTCCCTACACATTCAGGGCAATTTTCAGAGCCAATGTGCATGTTTTTGGGACGTGAGAGGGAACTGGAGCTCCTGGAGAAAACCCATGGGAGAATGAGCATACTCCGCACAGCACCCGAGTCAGGACCAAACCTGGGTCTCTGACCCTGTGGGGCAGCAACTGCACCACTGTGCTGTCCACTGTTATTAGAAGCACAGACAATGGGCTACTGTGCACAGCACCATTGAAAGGCAGCTCTGGCTATTTCCAGTATCTTCAGTGTCTCTGCAATGCATTTCCAGGAACCTTAGAACAGTAATTTTGAATTAAGTTGATGTACTTGCTTTGCAGGCATCAACTGTAATTGATAACTATTGTCATCACTCTACAAGTCTTCCAATAGCACTAAATCCCTCGCATCAATATCATTGGAATTTACTGTTTGTACAAAATATCTGGTGGTAATCTCGGCTTTTATGCAACTGATTTCTAAAAGGGTTCATTGTAACAAACCTCCCTATGTCTATATAAACACCTTAAATGATGAAATGCACTGCTTTGTGCAATACATTTGAAAAGTGTTAAAACGACGAGGATTAGTTGGAATTTTCAAACCCAGTCAGCCTTCTAATTCCAATTCCAAAAACATTTGGAACATTTCCTAGAATGAAGCAGTAAATGGACTGAGATTAGAAATTTAGATGGAGATTCTTGGTTTTACAGTTCCAGACAGCAAGGGAATGTTTAAAGTGCCTCTAGCCACCCAGGCAGTGCCAAGGACCCTTTGGCTCATCGGGTAACAGGCTGAGTTCGACAAAGTTGAATGTAGACACAAAATGATGGGGTAACTCAGCAGGACTGGACAGGCAGCATCTCTGGAGTCTCTGGAGAAAAGGAATGGGTGATGTTTCGGGTCGAAACCCTTCTTCGGACTCAGACAAAATTGAAGTTGCTTTCAAGTCCAGGCATCCCTAGATCTGCAGGGAATACAGTCTGATGAACAAAATGGCATGGATTAGATTGGTACAGTTACTAAACCAAGGGCTAAAGCACCATCAACAATCTGCAGGTGGACAAAAAAGCTGGAGAAACTCAGCAGGTGAGGCAGCATCTATGGAGTGAAGGAATAGGCAACGTATCGGGTCGAGACCCTTCTTCAGACTGATGTCAGGGGGGGGAGACAGGAAAAATAAAGCAAGAGGCAGAGACAGTAGGCTGTGGGAGAGCTGGGACTGGGAGGGGAAGGAGGGAGAAAGGGACTACCTGAAATTGGAGAAGCCAATGTTCATACCGCTGGGGTGTAAACTACCCAGGCGAAATATGAGGTGCTGTTCCTCCAATTTACGGTGGGCCTCACTCTGGCCATGGAGGAGGCCCAGGACAGAAAGGTTGGATTGGGAATGGGAGGGGGAGTTGAAGTGCTGAGCCACCGGGAGATCAGGTTGGTTATTGCAAACTGAGTGGAGGTGTTGGGCGAAAGGATCGCCAAGCCTGTGCTTGGTCTCACCAATGTAGAGCAGTTGATACCTGGACCAGTGGATACAGTAGATGAGGTTGGAGGAGGTGCAGGTGAACCTCTGCCTCACCGGGAAAGACTGCTTGGGTCCTTGGATGGAGTCGAGGGGGGAGATAAAGCGACAAGTGTAGCATTTCCTGTGGTTGCAAGAGAATGTACCAGGGGAGGGGGTGGTTTGGGTGGGAAAGGGACAAATTGACCAGGGAGTTATGGAGGGATCGGTCTCTGCGGAAAGCTGAAAGGGGAGAAGATGGGAAGATGTGGCCAGTGGTGGGATCCCATTTGAGGTGAATAATCAACAATCTGCAAATACTTTTAAAATATTGATTTGTATTTGATAAATATCAATAGTTTTGGAAAACTGGATTTATTTGCTATGAGATTGCTGCCTCTTTGTATATGTCTTATCATGCTAATATTGTCCTATGCTCTTCAGGGTGACACAGTGGCACAGTTGGTGGAACTAATAATAATAATATATTTTATTGTCATTGCACATAAGTGCAACGAGATCTGGGTATGCAGCTTCCATCCGACATCATAACATAAGTAACTACTAAAATTTAGGTTTAGATACCCCGAGAAAATGGTTTGTACAAAGAACATTACAACAGTAAAACAGTTCAAACAGACTAAAGGTCAGATGTGTCTGTGCGACGTGACCATCCGAAGGAGACAGTCCAGGGGGGGTGGGGGGCACTCAGCAGGGCCGGTTCAGAGCCGCTATAGCTCTGGGAATGAAGCTGTTCCTGAGTCTGGAGGTTCGGGCGTAGAAGGCCTTGTAACGTCTGCCGGAGGGAAGTTGTTCGAACAGTCCATTACAAGGGTGTGAGGAGTCTTTATGGATGCTGACGACCTTCCTGAGGCACCGCGTGTGGTAGATGCCCTCCAAGTCTGGTAGCTTTGTCCCAATAATCCTCTGTGCTCTGTGGACGACGTGCTGAAGAGCTCTCCTCTCCGCCTCCGTGCAGCTGAGATACCACACAGAGATGCCATACGTTAATATGCTCTCTGTGGTGCAGCGGTAGAACGTTGTCAGCAGCTGTTGGGACAGACCAGTCTTTTTCAATGTTCTCAGGAAGAACAGTCATTGCTGTGCCTTCTTGACCAGCGCAGCGGTGTTGGTTGACCATGTGAGGTCCTCTGAAATGTGAGTGCACAGAAACTTAAAGCTGGACACTCTCTCCACACTGTCCCCGTAGATGGAGGTTGGGGCGTATTCCTCCTTCTGTGACCTCCTGAAGTTGATAATCAGCTCCTTATAATTAGTCTAGGAGGTGTTTAGTGACAAGTTGTTATGTGAGAACCAGTCTGCCAGGTTCTGCACCTCCGCCCTGTAGTTTGTTTCATCACCGTTGGTGATCAGCATGATCACCGTTGTGTCATCTACAAGCTACTGACTCACATCGGTAGAAACTCAGGTTCGACCCTGGCCTGGTCTGTGTGGAGTTTGCACGTTCTTACTGTGGTTGCATAGGTTTCCTCCGCGTGCTCCAGTTTCCTCCTACATACCTAAGACATTCAAGTTGATAGGTTAATTGACCTCCGTCAAATTGTAGAGATTGGATGAGAAAGTAGGCTGATGTAGAACTCGTGTGAACAGGTGATTAATGGCCAGCATGGACTCAGTGGGCTAAAGGGCTTGTTTCGTTGCTCTATCTCTGAACTAAATAAACTAAACCTTACTGTCAACCAGCCACATTTGAAGTGCAGTTACTGTTTTAACTGGAAATCCTGCATCCAATATATACACCATATAACCATATAACCATATAACAATTACAGCACGGAAACAGGCCATCTCGGCCCTACAAGTCCGTGCCGAACAATTATTTTCCCTTAGTCCCACCTGCCTGCACTCATACCATAACCCTCCATTCCCTTCTCATCCATATGCCTATCCAATTTATTTTTAAATGATACCATCGAACCTGCCTCCACCACTTCCACTGGAAGCTCATTCCACACCGCTACCACTCTCTGAGTAAATAAGTTCCCCCTCATATTACCCCTAAACTTCTGTCCCTTAATTAGGGGACTAAGGGGAAAAAAATTGTTCGGCATGGACTTGTAGGGCCGAGATGGCCTGTTTCCGTGCTGTAATTGTTATATGTTATATGTTATACGTTAATTCTGAAGTCATGTCCCCTTGTTTGAATCTTCCCTATTGTCAAAGGGAAAAGCTTGTCCACATCAACTCTGTCTATCCCTCTCATCATTTTAAAGACCTCTATCAGGTCCCCCCTTAACCTTCTGCGCTCCAGAGAATAAAGACCTAACTTATTCAACCTTTCTCTGTAACTTAGTTGTTGAAACCCAGGCAACATTCTAGTAAATCTCCTCTGTACTCTCTCTATTTTGTTGACATCCTTTCTATAATTGGGCGACCAAAATTGTACACCGCACTCCAGATGTGGTCTCACCAATGCCTTGTACAATTTTAACATTACATCCCAGCTTCTATACACAATGCTCTGATTTATAAAGGCTAGCATACCAAAAGATTTCTTTACCACCCTATCTATATGAGATTCCACCTTCAAGGAACTATGCACGGTTATTCCCAGATCCCTCTGTTCAACTGTATTCTTCAATTCCCTACCATTTACCATGTACGTCCTATTTTGATTTGTCCTGCCAAAGTGTAGCAACTCACATTTATCAACATTAAACGCCATCTGCCATCTTTCAGCCCATTCTTCCAAATGGCCTAAATCACTCTGTAGACTTTGGAAATCCTCTTCATTCTAATTCTAAAGACATTTGACAGTTTCTAATGACATTTGAAATATTTCTGTCATAGCCCCGGCTATTTCTACACAAACTTCCCTCAATGCCCTAGGGAATATCCTGTCAAACCTGGAGACTTATCCACTTTTATATTTTTCAAAAGTGTTAGTACTTCTTTTACTTTGAAACTCATAGTAACCATAGCTACTCTACTAGTTTCCCTTACCTCACATAATTCAGTATCCTTCTCCTTGGTGAATAGTGAAGAAAATAAATTGTTCAATATCTCCCCCATCTCTTTTGGCTCTGCATATAGCTGTCCACTCTGTCTCTCCAATGGACCAATTTTATCCCTCGTTATCCCTTTGCTATTAATATAGCTGTAGAAACCATTTGGATTTACTTTCACCTTACTTGCCAAAGCAACCTCATATCTTCTTTTAGCTTTTCTAATTTCTTTCTTAAGATTCTTTTTACATTCCTTATACTCCTCAAGCACCTCATTTACTTCATGCTGCCTATAATTATTGTAATCTCCCTCTTTTTCCGAACAAGTTGTCCAATTTCCCTTGAAAACCAGGCTCTTTCCAATTTTTACTGTCTCCTTTCAACCGAACAGGAACATAAAGATTCCGTACTCTTAAAATTTCCCCTTTAAATGTCCTCCATTTCTCTTCTACATCTTTCCCATAAAACAAAATGTCCCAGTTCACTCCTTTTAAATCATTTCGCATCTCATCAAAGTTAGCCTTTCTCCAATCAAAAATCTCAACCCTAGGTCCAGTTCTGACCCTCTCCATAATTATATTGAAACTAATGGTATTCTGATCACTGGACCCAAAGTGCTCCCCAACGCATACCTCCGCCACCTGTCCTGTCTCATTTCCTAACAGGAGGTCCAACACTGCCCCTCCTCTAGTAGGTACCTCTATGTATTGCTGCAAAAAACTATCCTGCACACATTTTACAAACTCCAAACCGTCCCGCCCATTTACAGAATGTGTTTCCCAGTCTATGTGTGGAAAGTTGAAATCTCCCACAATCACTACCTTGTGCTTACTACTAATATCTGCTATCTCCTTACATATTTGCTCTTCCAATTCTCGCTCCCCATTTGGCGGTCTATAATACACCCCTATAAGTGTTGCTACACCTTTCCCACTTCTCAGTTCCACCCAAATAGCCTCCCTAGATGAGCCCTCCAATCTATCCTGCCAAAGCACTGCTGTAATATCTTCCCTGACAAGCAATGCAACACCTCCATCTCTTGCCCCTCCAATTCTACACAATATGGAGCTGCAAATAGCAATAATCTCATCAATCAGATAATCGGTTTTGTTTCGGGAATCATGGATTCATGTTGTCTGGGAAGTCGACAGAATTCTCCTGCTTTCCTGCCTCCCCTTGCAGTGTCTATAATTTGCCTTTAAAAGTTTTGATCCCTGCTGCACAGTCTATTTCCTAGACGTTGGCTTCTAGATTCCCTTGACACATGACCAATCTGAAACAGATCTTTTGCAGCCTTGGAGATCTATTTGACCCAATTTGAGATTTGGATTGAAATTTCCTTCTCTGCCAATAAACGATATCTTTCCCAGCATAACCTAAATCTGTCCAAACTCAGCCCAACTCCCATGGGAGCCCTCTTCCATTACCCTGTTATTGCTCTACTTCATCCACCTGAATTATCTGTCAGCCATGAATAACCATAAGCATAAATGAGAATGGTAGCACCATATTGTCTGCTTTATTTTCCCCTCTTAATCATTCAACTGTTTTTTTTCCTTTCCAATCTGAACCCACAGTCTGGAATTTTGTTAGTTTTAGTCACTCTAAACAAATGGACTTTCCACACGTATACAACTCGGCAGCATGCAATGCCAATCCCCTTGCTCATAATACATCTAGTCCTTACTAAATTTTATTAGAGAATACTTTTACCAGGTACCCAGTTACTTTTATAGTAACATTTAACAGTAACAGCAGTAATTCAACTGTACATTTCCTCCACAGATGCTGTCTGACCCGCTGAGTTACTCTAGATTTTTGTATATATCAGCGGGTCAATTGTCCCATTGAGTTACTCCAACATTTTGTGTGTTTTTTTGTAAACCAACATCTGTAGTCCCGTGTTTCTTCAAAATGTTAACAGTACCAGCTTGCGTTCGGTTACTCACCTAACATCGCAAAAATAGTCAAAAGTGCATCAAATCAGAGGGCAATGTCATCAGGTAGTTGTTGAATAGATACTGATAGGAATATTGGTAGAGGGGGAGATTGTGTTGTCTGGGGATCCATCAAAGGGGGACATATTCAGGAGAGGGATGGAGAGTGGAAGGTTTTTGAGTGGGTGTTCCAGCATGGAGCAAGAAAGGAAGCAAATATAACTCAGGGCTTTGTGAATAGCGGAAGTAAGTGGGCATGAGCAGGGTTAGGGTGCAGTGCCCTGCGGATCAGAGCCAGAAGTGCAGGTATGGACCCGGATGTTGTCGAATTAAATTGGAGGCTGGCCATGGGAATTGGTGAAAAAGGCAAGGGCGTTCAGAGTTAGAGCAGCAAGAGTTCCTGAATCTTTCTTTCCCCTTTCCCCAATATCTATCCCAATCTGCTGGGACCAACAGTACTACTCCCACCTCTGATGTTTCACAGCCCTGTAACATTCCTGGTGTGTTCCTGGTGCATTCAGAAACTGAGCTAGCATTCAACTACCTGACGACATTGAACCAGAATGAGTTGGTGTAATGGACCTTCGTAGGGAATCTCCTGGTCTATAATCTGGGGTAAATGTGATTGCATATACATATACATTCCAAGATCTCCATACGCGGCTTTTGGTGACAGAGAGGGATATGAAAGGATTACACTGCTCCCTCAGTGTAACCAGTTCCCCCGTCATTAAGCTAATCCCTGCAGCTGAACACACAAGGTGATCTCAGAGCATCCTGCAGCTTCTCATTATGCAAACTGTGCCGTGAACTATGGAACTACTCTTACTAGTACACGGTGCTGCAGGCTTTATATACCTGCAGAAATCAATGCTGATCAATATAGGACAGTGGTTTTTAATATTTAAGAAAGAACTGCAGATGCTGGAAAAATCGAAGGTAGATAAAAATGCTTGAGAAACTCAGCGGGTGAGGCAGCATCTATGGAGCGAAGGTATAGGTGACGTTTCGGGTCGAGACCCTTCTTCAGACTGATTTCGGGGGGGGAGGGAGCGGGAAAAAGAAAGGAAGAGGCGGAGACAGTTGGCTGTGGAAGAGCTGGGAAGGGGAGGGGAAGGAGGGAGAAAGTAAGGACTACCTGAAATTGGAGAAGTCAATTTTCATACTGCTGGGGTGTAAACTACCCAAGTGAAATATGAGGTACTGTTCCTCCAATTTGTGGTGGGACTCACTCTGGCCATGGAGGAGGTCCAGGACAGAAAGGTCGGATTCAGAATGGGAGGGGGAGTTGAAGTGCTGGGCCACTGGGAGATCAGGTTGGTTATTGCGAACTGAGCGTTGGGCGAAGCGATCGCCAAGCCTGCACTTGGTCTCACCGATGTAGAGCAGCTTCATATTGTGGTTTTGAGATTGAGAATTGTGTGTATTCAGATATCACTCATTCAATGATGCTGAAGCAGATCTTCCTACAATCTAATTGGGATTGGGAGGAGCAGGGTGCAACTACACAAGTAGTGCTACATTACACATGAATTTTAATAATATCTCAATGTCACATGTATCTAGGTACAGTGAAGTACATTTTTTTCAGTAAAAATCTTAATATACATAGGCACAATCATACTTAAGTATAAGTGTAAGAATAGTAGGTGACATTGAGGCAAGGCACAAGAGTGGCTATGATTCCGTGACATCTTATAACCATATAACCATATAACAATTACAGCACGGAAACAGGCCATCTCGGCCCCACAAGTCCGTGCCGAACACATTTTTTTCCCCTTAGTCCCACCTGCCTGCACTCATACCATAACCCTCCATTCCCGTCTCATCCATATGCCTATCCAATTTATTTTTAAATGATACCAATGAACCTGCCTCCACCACTTCCACTGGAAGCTCATTCCACACCGCTACCACTCTCTGAGTAAAGAAGTTCCCCCTCATATTACCCCTAAACTTCTGTCCCTTAATTCTGAAGTCATGTCCTCTTGTTTGAATCTTCCCTATTCTCAAAGGGAAAAGCTTGTCCACATCAACTCTGTCTATCCCTCTCATCATTTTAAAGACCTCTATCAGGTCCCCCCTTAACCTTCTGCGCTCCAGAGAATAAAGACCTAACTTATTCAACCTATCTCTGTAACTTATTCTTCAGGTTTCAAAGCTCTTGAAAATGTAGTCTTAACTTGGCCATAAAGGCCCGTTGCCCTGGCGGTGGAAGTGGGTTGGAGTTCCTGGTGTCAGCCAGACCCGTCGATGTCCACCGCCGCCTCGTGTGCTGCAGGCCGCCTCCGATCAATGGGCTTTTGGGAGTGTGTCTTTCTAAAGCACATGTGATAATGCTGACATTTCCCCACTGACGGGCAGTTTCTCTCGGCAAGTCTTTGGAGCTGATGTGGAAAACTAGCAACTTGTTGCCTTAGTGTAGTTGGAAGTTATGGCAATGGGTAGGGAGAGACTGAGTCTAGATTAACATCATATACACTGGTCCTTGGAGGATGAAATGCTAATATTAAGGGTCCAGTTTGTGCAGGTCTGAGAAACAGGCACTAAAATCACAATGCTTGATTAGCCATCAACATTTTGACAGCAAAAGTATTGTATTCAATCTTGAAGTCAACACATACTATCACTTCCTTCCATGAAGCATTCAACATAAAATGCAAGATTCTGTGAGATCTGGGAAATGGTTGATCTGTAAGTTACTTCAGCCAGTAATCAATCAACCAATCAGCAGAAACATTGTTCTCTTTAAATAACTCGACTGTATTACGATGGAGATGGGCAAAGTGGTTTTCCCTGCTGTTAAATGCTTATTCCTGCACTAAGTTGGACAAATGGCACTAGCTGCATTATTGAGGCCTGAATATGACAGCATGACCTTGCACACTCATGGGCAATACGGTTTTCCTTTTCCAAACCCATAAGAATGTTTCACTGCCTTTCCTAAAATGGCAGAGGGTGGAAACCATAGCTTCACGCATTGCATCGGCAGAAAGTGCTGGAGTAACTCAGCGGGTCAGGCAGCATCTCTGGAGAAAATGGAGAGGTGATGTTTGGGTCGTCATCCATCCATGTGGTGAAACGTCACCTATCCGTGTTCTCCAGAAATGCCTGACCTGCTGAGTTACTCCAACACTTTGTGTCATTTTGTGTAAAACAGCATCTGCAGTTCCGTGTTTCTCCATGTGTTGTGCGGAAGATTGGAGACAGATTGTTGTTCATTGCACTTAAATAATGGTGAAGACAGAAGCAAATTCCACAGTCTACTTTTCCAAATGACAGTAAATCTCATTTTTGGTCATTATGCCTAATGTTTCAACGCACTCACAGGTAAACGTATAAATAGAAAAACTAGGTTAGGCAGGAAATGTGAATGTTGCAGGCCAATGACTCTTTGATGCAATTCATCTTTCTAAATAAAAATAATATTTTAGTATCTTCAAAATGTTTTAGTTTAGTTTAGAGATACAACGTGGAAACAGGCCCTTCAGGCCACCGTGTCCATGCCGACCAGTGATTCCCGCAAATTAACACTATCCTACACCCACTTGGGACAATTATTTTTTACACTTACCTACCGAATTAACCTACAAACCTGTGCGTCTTTGGAGTGAGTGAGGAAGCCGAAGATCTCGGAGAAAACCCATGCAGGTCACGGGGAGAACGTACAAACTCCGTTCAGACAGCACCTGTAGTCAGATCGAACCAGGGTCTCAGGCGCTGCATTCACTGTAAGACAGCACCTCCACCGCTGCACCACCGTGAACGCATCTTTTATGTTTAACTTAGTGGGGCTAAGAGGAATAGAGAAGTGAATTATTGCAGTGGATCTTACATGTTTGCCTTCTTCTGTCATTTGTCATTGTAATTAATTTATTAATTTATTGTAATTATCATTTAAATTAATTTATGAGCCAAGTATATGAAAACATACATAGAATACTTTAGAGAACAGGCATTTTACAGAGTTGTTGAATATAATTACCGGTAACTTTCCTGCGCGGGTTCTTTGTGGGATAGGAAAGGATAACATTAGATTCATGTTATTAAATGTCAGTAAGCTTGCTGGCTCAAAGTGGGGGGCAGCAGCCCCCACACTGCGCATTTCAGCACTAGCCCTTGCATTTTCTTCAGCCGAATATTGTGCCCCTGTTTGGTCCAGGTCATCCCACACAAAGGATGCTCCAAAAGACCAAAAACTCCCCTCACCTGCCAATTCACATGGACATCTTCAACCCACCCACTGCTCGACTTCCATCTAGATGACCAATTTGGAAGAACCCACCACCAGCTGATTTCACCATCCAATCAGCTTGGAAAAAGGAATGGGAGTCCAAGGACGACCCAGATGTTTATTTGGGTCGTCCTTGGACTCCCATTCCATTTTCCAGACCTCACCCTACCGGTCCCTGGCACCAATCTCCCAAGGAAGCAGTGGACGACGCTGAATAGATTCAGGACTGGACATGGCCCCTGCTTGGCCAGCCTTCACAAATGGGGCAGCAGTCCAACCCCACGGTGTGCTTGTGGAGAGCAGCAAACAATGCAACACATCATTGAAGCATGCCCTCAACAAAGACTCAAAGGAGGACTTGTCACCCTTCATACAGCAGATCAAGAGGCAACTGCTTGGCTAAAGGACTTTGCATTCGCTAAATAAAATTAAATGCAATTAGGCTATTAAACATAATAACGTCAAATAAGCTCTGAACTACATAGACGATTATTGTTATTATTGCACTATTATTGTTTGTTTTTTATGTGTACATATGTATACATATATATATATACACATACATATACATACATATATGTATATGTATATATATGTGTATATGTATATATATATGTGTGTGTGTATATGTATATATATATATATATGTATATATATATATGTGTATATGTATGTATATGTATATGTATATGTATACGTATATATATGAAGGTAGACACAAAATGTTGGAGTACCTCAGCGAAACAGGCAGCATCTCTGGAGAAAAGGAATGGATGATGTTTTGGGTCGAGACCCTTCTTCAGGGCAGTGGGCGGGACAAAGATCTGTATGTGTATATGTGAGTATGTGTGTACCTACACACACCAGTCTGAAGAAGAGTCGCGACCCAAAATGTCATCCACCCCTTCTCTCCAGAGATGCTGTCTGACTCGCTGAGTTACGCCAGCATTTTGTGTCTATCTTCGGTTTAAACTAGCATTGCAGTTCTTTCCTATACACACACACTGAACTTATTTTCTAGTTTATTATATTGTTTACAGTGCACCATGTTTACATAGTATGTTGTGCTGCTGCAAGCAAGAATCTCATTGTTCTATCTGAAACATATGACAATAAAAAACTATTGACTACCAGTCGGATTTAGGGTAGAATCCAGAAAGAACATTTCAAGCCAATTACTCTATAATAAAACTTAAAATACCAGAGTCAATTCAGTTATTTTACCTAAAGGGCTGAGTAGCCTTGGTGATGATGCTAGGTTTATGTGTTCCACACTGTGGTTCTCAGGAAAATCTTGCTTTGAGAGATTACATTTAATATGAAGATTCTGGCAAGATATAAATCCAGATGCATCCATTGAAATAAAGGTCCAGGCATTGCCTCTCATTGCATGGGCTAGGTTTTGTGAGCTATTAAAGGTTGCTAACATTCAATGTGAAAAGTAGATTTAGCACCATGGAACACGGAAACAAAAAGATACTTAAAATGTAAAAAGGAGAAAAATAATGGGTCATTTGTGCAATTGTCATGAAATGTATTTAATCTACTATTGTTTTCCATTAAACATATATGTATGTGATTCCTAAACTGGTGATATTATTGCTAACACTAATGTAATATTTGTTGATTTAATACTAGTGACATTATTGCTACCATCATGTATCATCTTACCTTGAACAGTAATTTCTTCCAATTGATATTCCACTATCATGAAAGCAATTGTAATTAATAAAGATACTCACATAGAAATATAGAAAAACAGGAAGCTATGGAGAACATTGCTGGGACAAGGGCAATATGACACCAAAGTGGGTGGTATTGTAGATAATGAAGATGGTTGTCAAAAATTGCAGCAGGATCTTGATCAATTGGGCAGGTGGGCTGAGGAATGGTTGATGAAATTTAATACTGAGAAAAATGTGAGGTGTTACATTTTGGACCATTTCTAACAAGGGCAGGACCAACACAGTGAATGGTTGGGGTCTGGGGAGTGTTGTGGAGCAGAGGGATCTAGGAGTGCAGGTACATAGTTCCTTGAAAGTGGTGTCACAGGTAGATAAGGTGGTCATAAAGACTTTTGGCACATTGGCCTTCATCAGTTTGAGTATTGAGTGTAGAAGTTGGGAGGTCATGTTGCAGTTGTATAATACATTAGTGAGGCCACATTTAGAGTGTTGGGTTCAGCTTTTTTCACCGTGTTATCGGAAAGATGTTGTCAAGCTGGAAAGGATGCAAAGATGATTTACTTGGATGTTGCCAGGACACGAGGGCCTGAGATAGATGGAGAGTTTGAGCAGGCTAGGACTTGAGGATGAGGGGTGATCTTATAGATGTTTACGAAATCATGTGAGGAATAGATTGGTTAAATGTATAGAGTCACTTGCCCAGAGTAAGGGAACCATAGGTTTAAGGTGAGGTGGGGAAGATTTAATAGGATCCTGAAGGATAACTTTTTTACACAAAGGGTGGCGGCTGTTCGGAACAAACTGTTGGAGGAGGTAGTTGAGGCAGGTACTATTGCAACGTTTAAGAAATGCTTAGGTACATGGATGGATAGGATAGGTTTAGAGGGATATGGGCCAAATGCAGGCAAGTGGGACTAGTGTAGATGGAACGTTGATCAGTGTGGGAAGTTGCCCTGAAGGGCCTTCTTTCTATCCATGCTGTATGACTGTGACTATGACTTTATATTATCTGTTGCTACTGTGTGAAGAATATCTAACAATAATGCGAGGATAATGTCAATTATCCCAGAACTGCTCAGTGCATTGATATGTTTTTTTTTTTATAGTTGAGTTCCTGCTTTTGCTTTCAAGATTCTTCAGCTGGCCAAGGTTTCAGTCCAATGTAAAGGCTGGAGAAACTTTAATCATGTCATGTAAAGATTTATTGTTAATCAATTAAGTCTTAGCAGCTTTCATGTTAATCTGTGTCAGGTATATTGTATTCTGGGGAGCACAGTGACTCATAGTTATGAGTACAGGAATCAATGCATTTTGTAAATTCAGTCAGATTCTTGACATTTTGTTGAAGCCACAGTTACTACAAAGGAACCACAATAATGAAAGGCATGGAAAGCATATATGATCTGCATTTTGCACTGAAAATGGATCTCTGCAGAAAATTCACGTTATTTAAAAAAACAAGGTTAATTCAAATGAGCAACACATTATATTCCACAGTAGGGTCACGAGCAAAACCATCATCTGTCCATGTTCTCCTGAAATACTGCCTGACCCACTGAGTTGCTCCATCACTTTGTGCCTTTTTTTGGTAAACCAGCATCTGTCGTTTCTTGTTCCTGCATTTATCCTCTTGTAATTTCACAAATAAAGGTTACACATAGAAACACAGAAACATAGAAAATAGGCGCAGGAGGAGGCTATTTGGCCCTTCGAGCCAGCACCGCCATTCATTGTGATCATGGCTGATCATCCCCAATCAATAACCTGTGCCTGCCTTCTCCACATAACCCTTGACATAATAAACGGTTAACAGACACCTTCGGAACTATCTACAGGCCATGTGAAGGAGCAAATGAAATTTGTAATCTTGATTACAGATTAAGTATATTTGAGGAATACAGAAGTAAAAATACAGATTAAGTATGTTTGAGAAAGTGCAGTCAAATGTTTGATATGGCAAAAATAAGCATTCTATGTCTATTCATTTAAAAAGATAAATTCTAGAACTGAAAGACTACATACAAATATCTATTTTTATTCTTCTCCACATGCAAAGTTTCTTGTGATTGTAAGCATTTGCTTTTACTTCGCCTTAAGTGGATGGTACCTTTAACAAGTCGTTCACTGGTAATGAGATGGAGGTGGACCATAATCCCTATGCAAATGCCAGTAATGGTGCCTTCCCTCAGTTCCTCAGAGTTTGTGTGGGTCTTCCTCATGTTATGGAACCATGGCAGATCTGTGGCACCAACCCAACCAGAATATGCAATGGAAGACAAAAATGCTGGAGAAACTCAGCGGGTGCGGCATCATCTATGGAGCGAAGGAAATAGGCAACGTTTCGTGTTGAAACCCTTCTTCACACTGATGCAGGGTGGGGGTGTGGGAAGAAGAAAGGGAGAGGAGGAGCCAGAGGGGTGAGGGAGAGCTGAGAAGGGGGGGGGGGGGGGGGGGGGGAGACAGCAAGGTCTACCGGAAATTGGAGAAGTCGATGTTCATGCCGCTAGGGTGCAGACTGCCCAAGCGGAATACGAGGTGCTGCTCCTCCAATTTCTGGTGGTACTCACTCTGTCCATGGAGGAGACCCAGGACAGAGAGATTAGATATGGAATGGGAGGTGGAGCTGAAGTGATGAGCAACCGGGAGATCAGGTTGGTTAATGCGGACCGAGCGGAGGTGTTCGGCGAAACAATCGGCAAGCCAACGCTTGGTCTCACCGATGCAGATCAGATGACATCTAGAGCAGCGGATGCAATAGATGAGGTTGGAGGAGCTGCAGGTGAACCTCTGTCGCACCTGGAACGACTGCTTGGGTCCTTGAATGGAGTCGAGGGGGAAGGTGAAGCGACATGTGTAGCATCTCTTGCGGTTGCAAGGGAAAGTGCCCGGGGAGGGGGTGGTGCAGGTGGGAAGGGAAGGATTGACCAGGGAGTTATGGAGGGAACGGTCTTTGTGGAAAGCAGACAGGGGGAGATGGGAAGATGTGGCGAGTGGTGGGGATCACGTGGCAAAAATGACGGAGGGCTGTTTGTTGTAAGTGACGGCTAGTGGGGTGAAAGGTGAGGACTAGGGGGACTCTGCCCTTGTTCCGAGTGGGGGGGGATGGGGAGAGAGAGCAGTGTTGCGGGGTATTGTTGCCTGGGTTTCAGCAACTAAGTTACAGAGAAAGGTTGAACAAGTTAGGACTTTATTCTTTGGAGCGCAGAAGGTTAAGGGGGGACTTGATAGAGGTTTTTAAAATGATGAGAGGGATAGACAGAGTTGACGTGGAAAAGCTTTTCACACTGAGAGTAGGGAAGATTCAAACAAGGGGACATGACTTGAGAATTAAGGGACTGAAGTTTAGGGGTGACATGAGGGGGAACTTCTTTACTCAGAGAGTGGTGGCTGTGTGGAATGAGCTTCCAGTGAAGGTGGTGGAGGCAGGTTCGTTTTTATCATTTAAAAATAAATTGGATAGTTATATGGACGGGAAGGGAATGGAAGGTTATGGTCTGAGCGCAGGTATATGGGACTAGGGGAGAATATGTGTTTGGCACGGACTAGAAGTGTTGAGATGGCCTGTTTCCGTGCTGTAATTGTTATATGGTTTATATGGTTATATGGTATTGGTGAGGGTTCCCTGAAGAATGAGGACAATACAATATGCAATGATTTGGTGTGCCTCACCTTCCTTCACGTGCTGGCTTCTGATCGAATACTGGATCACTTCTGAACCAGGGTGGGGAACTCCCAGTCATGAAGTCCCTTATCTCAGTCAGTCTGTCCCTGTGGGTTCCTCCTCAGTGTTGCTTGCTGAGAGCTTACTATAACCTTTATCATAAATTTGCTTCTTTCTGGATTTGTAAATTGCTCATTCCAAGCTTCCCCCCCAGTCTAGTTTCAGCCATAAATCACTGAATCAAGCACTTGAACAACTAATCCCACCGCGGGTTTGATCATCGTATCTGCCTGATCAAGCCCTCTTGGCCTCGCTCAAACAGAGACACTCCAGAAGGCCATGCAATCCTAAGCGCTCCCCCAGAAGGGAGCGCTTAGGACTGGAGTCCGCTGGACCTCGTGGTAGCGGACTTTTATAGGTCCCAGGGCCTCGAGGGGCAGAAACACATGGCTGTGGCCTCTGAACAATCCAATCACAGATATCGATTAACCCGATACATAACAGACAATTTCCTAACCCAATAATGCAGCAGACAATTGACAATAGACAATAGACAATAGGTGCAGGAGTGGGCCATTTGGCCCCGAGCCAGCACCGCCATTCAATGTGATCATGGCTGATCATCCCCAACAAGGAAGCCAACTTAGAAGCATTTACCCTGATCGGCAAGAAACCCAGACAAGGCTCAATACCTCATCCAATCAACACTCATCCAAAGTAGAACTCTGCAACATTATTTACAATTATATACAAGGTGTATGTCTGGTTTGCAGTCATCCAATCCATCCTATGCATTTTGCACCTAATTGACAGGGTCTGCAGATGTTCATATTCTTTTCTTGCAACTTGTATCTAGGCTCTAGACAAACTGGCACATCTCCGCCGCTTGTCCCAGTTCAGCAGAGAGCATTTCCAACTTGACCAAATCTCCCAGCAGCCCTGAAGCTTTTACCCAATTTTAAAGTCCTAGCCTCTCCAATTTGGCCAGGATTAACAGCTTTATTGGCTCTTTCATTATTATTAGCGAACAAAATACCTTTCCATTGAAGCGACTGGATAAGATAATGTGCGGTGTGTGGAGACTGGAGAAGGGGTTGTACGCAGTGAGGTGGTGCCTATCTGCTGCTGGCTGTGCTCTGCTCCCTGCTGATGTTACTCCTCGTTACTCTCCTGTGTTATCTGCTGAAAGAAACACAGAGGAATCCATTACATGAATATGGTGGCCAAAAGCCCTTCCACTAGAAACACCACACCGTACTTGATCACACTGTCGAGGGAAGCAGCCACCGATTCCGGTCCTGTTTCTGAAGACTTGAGGAGCCACGTGCGGCAACAGACACTGGGCTGTGGGGTAGTTGCTGAACACCAACAGCCAGCTGGCCATGGAAGCTGGAGTGTGTCTGAGGCTCGTCTCCTGCTCGCTTCCAAAACCCGGTTCCAAAGTCAGTGACACCGACAAACGTGGGATCTACCCCTCGCACCTTTCCAGCCAGATGTGGCAGGTACGAAGGCTGAAGACCCAGAGAGGACTGAAGGACGGCTCGCTGCTGATCTGAATGAGGTGACAGCTGTAATGGCCCTCTGTGGCCAGCTGCAACATGGACCGTGTAAAATGGCACCAACATCTGGCACCAACACCAACAACTCAGTGGGCTGTCTCCATGCATGGGGTACATAATTGGCAATTGTCTTTATGTGTGGCAATAATCTGATCTATGTGCAAAAAATGTATTTCACTGGTACACGTGACAATAAAAGAACCATAATTGAACCAACATAAAATCAAGGCAAATAAGGTCCTTTTGGCAAAGCAATGGGCAAAAACCATTCATGGTTATTTTGGGTCAAAGATTGGGTCACCACAATAGACAGAAGCATTGGACGGGTAGTAAGGAACCAAAACACAAAATGGCAACGTCTCGTCAGTTTCTTATCAGCAGATAGGCACCACATCTGTTTCCCACCCAATGTGACGTAGAACACGCAGGTATTACTGTGCAGGCGCAGCTGACAGGCACAGCAAGTGGAAAAGGGATTTATTAAAACTTAAAATGTGAATAACAAAATATAATACAATTTAAACGTTAAAGATGAGATTTTATTCAGTCCATTATTTCTTGTTGTGTGTCTTGTTGCATGCTGCAGTGGGGGAGGGGCACGGTTTCAGGCGGGGGATTTTGGTGGCCGTTGGGGGAGGGAGAAGTGTCCTGCAACCGGGGAGGGGTCCTGTGGGGAGCATCATGCAGCTGGGGATGGGACGGCTTCAGCCGGGGCCGGGCATGGGGGAGAAAGCTTCCTACAGCCAGGGGAGGGGGACAGCTTCAGGTGGGGCAGGTGGGGGGGGGGGGGGGGGGGGGGAGGGTGGACAGTCCTACAGCTAGGGGAGTGGGACCCCTTCAGGCTGGAACTGGTGGTGGGGGGGGGGGTGGGGGGGAGCGTCCAGCAGCTGGGGATAGAACTGCTTCAGGCAGGGGCTTTCGAGGGCCAAAAGAGGGGGGGGGACATGTCCTGCAACCGGGGAGGGGGATGGCTTCAGGTGGGGGCTGTCAGGTGCCGATTTGGGTCAAAGATTGGGGGGGGGGGGGCGTCCTGCAGCTGGGGGAGGGGGACAGTTTCAAGTGGGGGCTGGAGGGCTAGGAGGACATTGTAGGCCGACTGGACTTTTCTTGGGCAAGTATGGGTGTTGTGGGCCGAATGGACTGCAGCTGGGGGAAGGGGAAGGCTTTAGGCGCGGGATGTGGCAGGAGTGTTCTGTAGCCAGGGGACTGGGACGGCTTCGGGCGGAGACCATTCTGTATTCGGGGAGGGGGGGGGGGCTTTAGGCGGGGGCTGGCGGGGGCTGGCGGGAGCTGGCGGGGGAACCGGGGAGGGGGACTGGCGGGTGCGGAGCATCCTGCCGGGGGGACATGGATGACTTCAGCCGGGGCAGGGAGCGTGCTGTAGCCAGGAGAGGGGGACGGCTTCAGGTGGGGCTGTCGAGGGCCGGTGGGTGGGAGGGGTGTGTGGGCAGCAGGCATGTGGTGGGGGAAGGGTGAGTGGGGGTGGGGTTGTTTGTGGGAGGGGAAGGGGAGTGTGTGTGTGGCTTCAGGGGGAGGGGCTGTATGTGGGGAGGGGGAGGGGGTTGTTTGGGAGGGGAGGGTGTGGGAGGGGTTTGTGAGAGGGGGGAGGAGGGAGGAGGGGGAGGGAGTGGGAGGGGGAGAGGTGTGTGCGGGAGGGCGGTGAGATGTGTGTGTGGGAGGGGGAGGGGGTGTGTGTGGGAGGGGGGAGGGGTATGTGGGAGGGGGGGAGGGGGATGTGTGGGGAGGGGGAGGGGTTTGTGCGGGAGGGGGGAGAGGGGGAGGGGGGGAGGGGGAGGGGGAGAGGGAGGGGGTGTGTGGGGAGGGGAGGGCGGGTGGGGAGATTTGTGTGTGGGAGGGGAGGGGTGTCCATTGTGGGGGTGTATGGCCTCACTCAGTGGCTCCGGCGTCACTCATGGCTCCCGGCCCCGGGCCACAATCATTCATCCGCTCCTGGCCGCACTCACTCACTCACTCAGCGGCTGCTGTCAGTCGCATTCACTCAGCGGCTCCTGGCTCGTCGTGATGGCCGATGCCGCTCACTCTCCACACTCTGCTCACTCCGCTCCTTCAGCTTTATTATCCTCGCTGCCTGTGATTGACAGCGTTTGTGGGAAGGAGTGGTTTTAATGATATTTAAGCCTTCATAACTTTTGTAATATTCCACCGATCGGAACATAACTTGCTGCACTTGCAGCACAGCAGAATGGCAAGTAAGGTGGCGAAAAATTGTAGCGCATACTGTTTTTGCACAAATTTAAAAACAAAGCAAACTGGAAGAGGACAAGATGAGAGTTTTAGTTGAGATAGAGATAGAGATAGATTCTAGGTTTTTCATGATGTTTAATGAAATTGTGTGAGCAGCAAATGTTGTGAGTGGCTTTGGTATGTGCTCGAAGATGATTACTTGGACATTGTGGGGTGATTGTAACAGAGGCTATAATGACAAACTCTGCAGTGGTAGCACTTGGACTTTTCCACAAACAGTGGGTACAAACAGCTTGGAAAATAAAGTCAATGAAACAACACTGTCTAAATTGCCAAGGAAAAATTGACCATTAATGCTATGTAATGTTATATCACCTTAATGACATTCCTTAATAATCTTACAAATTAACAGACTATGAATAATTGTTATTGTATTTAGTTTTTTGCACTATTTGAATTGCACCACAATCTTGAATGATTCCACTGGTTTGCAGGCGCATTGTATTTATTCTGATTCTATGTACACTGTTTACTCCAGAACTTCACGTGAACAAGGAATTTCATTGTCCCCT
This sequence comes from Leucoraja erinaceus, assembly GCF_028641065.1. Classification (NCBI taxonomy): domain Eukaryota; kingdom Metazoa; phylum Chordata; class Chondrichthyes; order Rajiformes; family Rajidae; genus Leucoraja; species Leucoraja erinaceus. The sequence goes on from NC_073422.1 coordinate 184,388, forward strand.
GGTGTATATGATGATAAACTAATCTGATCTCTCATGTCATCTGTGGTAGTTGGTACAGTTATTTTTTAATCATTAATATTGGTAAGCTAAAGACTGATCATGTTCAGGAATGATTACACTTATCAGGTAAAGTGAAGTGGCATTCAGGCAAATACAATTAATAACATGGTTCCGGGAACTTACAAGGTCAGTTAATTAAGCAAAAAAATTAGAATATTGATCTTTTTTTCTTTGTTTTTTTCCCTCCAGGTCTGATGAGATAGTATTTGATGTCAGATCATCACCAAGGCAGCAATGTCTGAAGCCAATATTCAGGAGAAAGTCAAGGAAAAGGTGAGGGCTCCAGACAAATACTCTGGGTTGAATCACGAGTGGATTTATTTTAAAGGATCACATTACCCTAATGCCGTAAGCAAGGGAGGAAATGTACATTTCAAATCCAACATTTTGATGTTACAAGAGGAAGCCAAAAACTGCAGAAGTTTGTAATCCAAGATAAACTCAGCCAATGTTCAGCAGTGGGGAGAGAAAATGAGTCAACGTCAAAGACACTTCACCAGAATGAGAAAGTGAGAAGAAGAGAGTATGCAGTGAGAGAGGGAAGGGGGAAAGGACCAGAGGGATATTTTGTGATTGGCTGCAGATCAAAGTTAGCAAAGTAACAACTACTTTGAAAACAACAGCAGTTGAATACAGAAAGGAAAAATTGAAGCAAATTAAAACTGAAATTTACAGTCACATCTGCAGAACAAGAAGAGAAGAGCGGGAGAGAAAGTGAAAGATAGAAAGATCTGAAACAGTTAAATATTAAGCCGCAAGGACTTTAACAATGGACAAGCTACTGTACATCCAGCTTATATTGGGCAATATTGGAGCAGCACAGGGAATTAAAGTGAGAAGAGACTAGAAGTTCAGGGCTGTCCTTGCGAACTGAACAGAGTTGACCCACAGCCAATCTATCATTGGTTTCTCCAATAACTTCCACCATTTGCAATGAGATTGCACCATCAGCCACACCTTCCCCTGGCCTCCCCTTTCACATTCTGAAGGGATTGTTGCCTCTGTGATTCCGATAAGTTGCATGCACATATAATGAGATCATAGTGTTGGATGGCACTGTTTCCATATTATGCACAAATCCATCACTGCTTTGAAACTAAGTCCCTGTACACCTGCCACCATTACACAGCCACTATTGATTCACTGTATTACTGTTGACAATTCAAAACCTATTTCACAGAATGGCTATTAATGTCCATTTGGACCGTTGTCCAGACTGAAGAAGGGACTCGACGTGAAACGTCACCCATTCCTTCTCCCCAGAGATGTTGCCTGTCCCGCTGAGTTACTCCAGCATTTAATGTCTCTCTTCTGTTGTCCAGACTGGTCCATATTATCAGAGTTCTCTTGGAGATCCCCCTTGGGACTGTACCTTTTTGAGTTATCTGATCAATTGCTGCAGTGGAGGCCAGAAAGACACAACTCAAGCCTGTTGTGCTGGCAGCTCACTCACTCGCGGCTGGTGGGCTGGCAGTTGACTCACGGCTATTCCTTGAACTTCAATTTCAAGCGGGGTGCAAGGCCACCAAATTCAAGTGCCGTTTTTTACCACTTCAAGCAGGGTGCAAGGCGTCCAAATTCAAGTGCAGTTTCATACCATTTCAAGCAGTGTGCAAGGCCACTAAAGACAGCTAGTCATGACCTCCCCCCTGCTCCATCTTGCAGAGATTGATCCACGCACACACTTCTGTGTTTTATAGTCCCTCCCCCCTCATGAAGGGGTGTGGCCTTCATGGCATGATTGATAGGAGAGAAAATCTCAACATCTTTTAAACACTAATAACTCTTTTATTTTTCATTGATGGGAAAAATCCTCAGCGTCTGATGAGCGGAGGGGGACTCTGAGTAAGACGGCCAAAAATCACAGCCATACGTGTAGCATTTTTTCTATAATCAATATAAAGCACAAACAGGAAGTGGTCAAGATTATACTTTTAATTATATAGAAGGCAAGGCAACTTTAATTGGGCAAGGCAACTTTAATTAACAACTAAGTTACAGAGATAGGTTGAATAAGTTAGGTCTTTATTCTCTGGAGCGCAGAAGGTTAAGGGGGGACCTGATAGAGGTCTTTAAAATGATGAGAGGGATAGACAGAGTTGATGTAGACAAGCTTTTCCCTTTGAGAATAGGGAAGATTCAAACAAGAGGACATGACTTCAGAATTAAGGGACAGACGTTTAGGGGTAATATGAGGGGGAACTTCTTTACGCAGAGAGTGGTGGCTGTGTGGAATGAGCTCCCAGTGGAAGTGGTGGAGGCAGGTTCGTTGGTATCATTTAAAAATAAATTGGATAGGCATATGGGGGAAGGGACACAGGGTTTATGGTACAGTTCCAAACCAAGGGGAGGGCATGGACTTGTAGGGCCGAGATGGCCTGTTTCCGTGCTGTAAATATGTTATATGTTATAAATTGGGTAAGGCAACATTAATTAGGCAAGGCAACTTTAAATAGGCAAGGCAACGTTAATTAGGCAACGGAACTTTAATTAGGCAACGGAACTTTAATTAGGCAACACAGCTTTAGCATTTCCAAACCAAGGGCAACACAGCTCTAGCATTTCCAAACCAAAGGCAACACAGCTTTAGCATTTCCAAACCATAGGCAACGCAGCTTTAGCATTTCCAAACCAAAGGCAACACAGCTTTAGCATTTCCAAACTATATTTTCAAACCACATTAAGCGCACTGACAGGTCAGTAAAAACCAGTCACCATTTAGTAGACATGTGTTCAGTGTTATTTACAGCTCAGACTGAGAGACGTGACCCTCTCGCTCCCCCATCTTGCAGAGACTGATTGAGGCACTCAACACTTTCAGGTTTTATATTTCCTCCGGAAGGGGCGTGGCCTTCAGGAGAGAGAATGTCAACATTTTTAAACACTAATAACTCTTTTATTTTTCATCGATGGGAAAAATCCTCTTGTCCTGCTAAGCGGAGGGGGATTCCGAGTAAGGTGGCCAATAATGACAGCTGTAAGTGGCAGCAATATACAGAACAGCAGGAAGTGGTCAAGATCAGACTTTTAGCAATATAGATATGATATGATATGATTATATGATGATGTAGCTAAATCAACGATTCATATAGTGTGCAGGGATGTTAGTTGAGTTTCCAGTGGGTTATCCTTTGTCATTTTCAATGCTCAACAGTAAGACGTTCCTTACGTGTATTTCTGTCAATAAAAGAAAGTGGTCTGAAGAAAGAGAGCATTTCTCACCAATAAAGTAGAGAGTTATTCTATTTATTGAAGTTTTTGTTCTCTATTCCAGATCACTGCTGTTCGAACTGTGGTTCCAAACAGAAGTAACACTGAAATTGTCCTGGTGCTCCAACACTTTGACAACAAAGTAGACAAAGCAGTGCAGGCCTTTGTGGATGGTAAGAAAAGTATAATTGCCCACGAATAGAAGGACTCGCTGACTTCAAAGCAATTGCATTGCTGTGAGTCTAGCAGGACATATGGGTCAGTTAAGATATGGATGATTGGTTTTCTTTTACGAGTTTTTTTTTTGGGCAAACTGAAACAGATTTAGTTAAATAAAGTAAAGAAATTCCGGGCCTCAGCCTGAAATATTGACAGTTATATCCCTTGCCCTCCCCCCCTCCCCTCCCCCCTCCCCCATCCACCCCCATAAATCCTACTCAACCTGCTGTGTTCTTCCTGCAGTTTGTTCTTTGTTCCAGGTTTCAGCATCTGCAATGTCTTGTGTATCTTTTTATTTTCTTAACTAATTGTTAATCCCCCTGCTGCCTTGGTGGGATATAATCTTAGGCCACTGACGCATTAAATCAGATGTACACGTTTCACATGGGTATGAAAGTAAGTATGCCTATGAAAGAATACTTATATGTACAAGTGTAGGTATAGGTTTATCTAAACAAACCACACTGCTTGCTGACACTCATACTGAATATATTAAATACGTTGGTCTGCTAACAAGATGTTGTAGGTTATTTCTCAGCTGCCCAATGCTACAAAGTGGGAAACATGAGAATGGTTTGTTCCGTCTGCAGTTAAATGCCAGAATGTTTTAAATATCAGCAATTTTTGCCATTTTACTGTCATTCAAATCTTTAAACATTCTATTTTTGGACCACTTTGGTCCCATTATGAGTGAATGATGGAAATTGAAAGGCGTAAAGGGTTTTACTCATAAAGTTTGCAATAGTAACAATAGATAAATCACCGGGTGGTGCCGTTAGCGATGGCAGCCTCGCCAACGGTCTGTCTGTCTTTTCGTCTTTTTGTTATTTTTAGTGGTTATTTTAAGTTTGTGTTAATGTTCTCTGGTTTGTTTTATGTGGGGTGTGGTGGGGGGGGGGTGTGGTGGGGACATTTTATTTCAATATCTTACCTTGCCGGAGGTGCGATTGTTTTCCGGATCGTATCTCTGATCGCTCTGCAGCCTAACATCATGGAGCTGGAGGCCTTGTTCGAGACTGACTTTGTGCCCCATCACGGGGCCGTGGACTTACCTTCGGAGCATGCGACCTCTTGCCTGGGATCGACGCTCCAACTACGGCTTGCCGATTTCAACATCAAGGAGCTCGCAGTCTCTGTCGGGAGACTGATGTCGGGAAGCTCCAAAGTCACAGGAGGTTCGACTAACCTCGACCCGGGCTTCGATTGCCCAGTGCAAGGAGCTGAGTTTCCCCCCCCCGATGCACGAGCTTAATCGCCCCGACGGGGAGGGCCTGACCGCCAGCTATGGGATCCAAGATCGTCCCGACAACGGGAGGCTTGAGAACAAAGAAGGGAAGAGATTGAACTTTTTTATCGCCTTCCATCACAGTGAGGAATGTGGAGGAGTCACTGTGGTGGATGTTTATATTAAAATGTATTTTGTGTGTCTTGTTGCTTTTTATTGGTGTGACTATGGCAAATCAAATCCCTCGTATGTTGCAAAACATACTTGGCTAATAAATATGATTATGATTATGATGATTCCATAAGCATGGCTTTGGTTTCAAATGTACATCGGAAGCCCCATTCCCATTCAAAATGGTTGCAATGCCTGTTGACCATGTGTATGGAGCACATGATGTGGATTACGACAAACGTCATCAAAACTTCCAGGAAGTCATCCTCTACCTCATGCCACTGTTGGGAATCTTCCATGCAGCTGTAGATTTTAGGTCAAATGCAGATAGGAAAAGTTTAGAGGAAAACACAAGAAAACCCAATTACTGGAATCTTGAGCAATAAACAAACTGGTGGAGGAACTCAGCGGGTCAAGCAGCATCTGTGGAAGGAAATGGACAGACGACATTTTGGGACAGGATCCGTCTTCAGGCTGTTGTTTAGAGGGATGTGGGTCAAATGTGGGAGTTAACATCAAATAAAAAAAAATACATTGTGTACCTGGCAATCATTGTCAACAAAGTAGTGGCTTATTTACAAAGGCTGAGCACTCAGATGTTGTGTATATGGAGCTTGCTCTGGTTCTTCACATCCAGCCGCAATGCAGGGACATCATACGAGGGACATCATACGTCTATTCGACAGCCTAAGGCCACACGTGGAGTAGACAATATATACCATTGCTAACTGTACCTAAACATTGGCTTACAAAGTTTCATTTACTTCTACCTCATGTTCCTGTAACAATCATCCAAGCCACTTCTCCATTTAACCTCGGCGTTGGCTTTCCAAGTCCACAAATGCAAACTCTTCTAAAATGCCAGGGCCTATATCCTTCGTCAATGAAAATGGCCTTTTATCCATTCCCACTGATTCCCTTATTCCTCGATATATGAATATGAAAATTCACAATGACGTCTGCAAATCTAGCCATGCTCCTGCACCTCTCTACATCTGCACCCAGCTGCAGCATCACTCCACTGTTCGCCTGCTCACCTACAACTGCAGCTCAAATGCAGCTTGACAACATCAGTGATAGGATCTTCCATCATCTTTTCCCCCAAACCTGGACACTCATAACTACCAGACTTTGAAAGGTTTCCTCATTATCGATTTATTGGTTACCTCTGCTATCCCTTCTATTCATGGGTTAGCCCTTCTATTCCTGCTGAGCTCTGCAATCAAACTGAGAAATACCTTGGCATCTTTCACTTTGTCAAATATACTCTCTCTATTCATGTTCCTCTGCTATATACTAATATTTAAATCACTGAGAATTGTCTTGCAAACATCCTGCTAAAGCATTTGGTTGCAGTAGCTGATTATTATGGTTGATACTCAGGAGAAAGGAAATATGCTTATTTTTGTGTAGGAAGGAACTGCAGATGCTGGTTCAACCAAAGATAGACACAAAAAGCTGGAGTAACTCCGCGAGACAGGCAGCATCTCTGCAGAGAAGGAATGGGTGATGATTTGAGTCGAGACCCTTCTTCAGACTGAAGGGTCTTGACTCGAAACGTCACCCATTCCTTCTCTCCAGGGATGCTGCCTGGCTCGCGGAGTTACTCCAGCTTTTTGTGTCTATCTTGCTTCTTTTTGCAATGGTTTTGGAACAGCTAAATCAGAGTTATGTGCAAATCATTTAATCAGAATAGCCCTCAGAGATCTAATAATGTGAGGAACATCTTTGTGAAAGGATGTGAGCCATATGGAGGAAACCTGGTCTGGGACAAATGCTTGACTCCATTTGTTAAGCTCCTGATGAAACACAAAATAAATGCTTTGGAGTTTCCTCAGAGCCACTCCTGTTCCAATGCTATGGCAATGAACTGAGATGAACCTTGGTTGACGTGTAAATTAGATTTCAACTGTAATTCCAGCAACATGCATGATAGACCATCTCCAAGGAAATTCTCTGCCATTAGACTGGAATAAATAAAAAACGAGATAAGGATTCAGCAAAATAAATGTAATTTCATTCATACTCTGTTCCATAAACAGAACATTAGTAATTTTGATTCAGTGTTCCTGATAGGTATATTTTTAATGATGTTGTATAGTTAAATTGAAGATTCACATACTGTGTCCAAAGATTCAAATTGAGATTAATTTATTTTCATATGCACCACATGCAATGTTCACATGAGGATCATGAGCATTAAACATGATAATGATAAATAGAACAATAAAATCATCGGTGAGTGTAAAGCAGTAGAGTGGTGTTGAAGAATGAAGATTGAAGTTGTGCAAAAATAGCAGAATAACCAAATTAGGTTGAGCAAAGAATAAGAGCACTTGGCAACACTTGTGGGAAGGTGTGTAGAAGTGATGTTTGGTTCATGAGTAATACACAATGTGCTGGAGGTACCCAGTATCCCAGGCAGCATCTGTGGAGGGAACTGGACAGCCAATGTTTTGGACCTTCTTTAGACTTGACCCAAAACATTGTCTGTCCATTCTCTCCACAGAAGCTGCCTGACCCACTGAGTTCCTTCTGCAGATTGATTGTTACCCAAGTGGCACAGTGTCACAGCGGTAAAGTCGCTGCCTTACAGTGCCAGAGACCTGCGTTCGATCCTGATTATGTGTTGTCTGCACAGAGTTTGTACGTTCTCCCTGTGAGCACATGGGATTTCCCCCGGTGCCCTGGTTTCATGCTACATACAAAAGATGTGTAGGAAGGAACTGCAGATGTTGGTTTAAACTGAAGATAGACACAAAATGCTGGAGTGACTCAGTGGGACAGGCAGAATCTCCAGAGAAGGAATTGTGATGTTTCGGGTTGAGAAATCTTCAAAGATGTACAAGTTTGTAGGTTAATTTGCTTCTGTAAATTGTCCCTAGTGTTCCTAGCATGTAGGTAGAGCAGGCAGTGAAGAAAGCCATTTCTTTCTCCCGTCGCCGGGTGGGAGTGGCTGAATCTGAACCCAGCAGCTGTAACCCCAACACCAGACGCCGCTGCCTCCCCCCGCCGCCGGGGCCCAAGCCATCTTCCGCCCACGCCACCCTCGCTGACCCCCGCTGGGCCCACGCCACCCCCGCTGGGCCCACGCCACCCCCGCTGGGCCCACGCCACCCCCGCTGGGCCCACGCCACCCCCGCTGGGCCTACACCACCCCGGCTGGGCCCACGCCACCCCAGCTGGGCCCACCCCACTCCTGCTGGGCCCACACGACTCCCACTGGGCCCACACCACCCCCGCTGGGCCCACGCCACCCCCGCTGGGCCCACCACGCCCACCCCCGCTGGGCCCACGCCACCCCCACTGGGCCCACGCCACACCCCGCTGGGCCCACACCACGCCCCGCTGGGCCTACCACACCACCCCCGCTGGGCCCACGCCACCCCCCTGACTCACCCCCCGCTGGGCCCAGGCCACCCCGGCTGGGCCGACGCCACCCCCGCTGATCCCCGCTGGGCCCAGGCCGCCCCCTCCCCGCTGGGCCCACGTCCCCTCCGCTGGGCCCATTCCACCCCCGCTGACCGCCACTGTGCCCACACCACCCTCGCTGACCTCACGCCACCTTCATTGCCCCCCCGCCCGCTGGGCCCGCGCCACCTTCATCTTCGCCCCCTGCCCAACCAGAAAGGGGGGGATATGAGAGGGGGGAGGGGGAGAGAGAAAGGGGAAGGGAAGGGAGAGAGAGAGATGAGGAGGGGAGAGGGAAAGTGGGATTATCTTTAGTGAGATTGCAAAATTAAGTTAGGTTTTAGAGCTATTATATATTCTCCTCCATATGAATAATATTAAACAATATCAAATAATATCAAACAATTGGAACTGCATTCTTTTCCTTGATAACAATACTGAAAATATGAATTCCATAGTTTGTGACATAAATATACATTTTAATGGGATCATTATATACAGATGGAACATTTCCATTTCGAGAACGGGAGGGTGGGGGCAAATATGCGTCAAGCCGATAGCCTAATCGTTAAAGAGTTAAAAGATAGCCTAATCGATAAAGAGCTGAGAAGAGGAATCAGAGCTGCCAAGGAAAGATACTCTGAGAAGTTGAGGAGCAAGTTCTCAGCTAGTGACTCTTCTTCAGTTTGGAAGGGCATGCAAGAAATCACCAGCTATAAGAGGAAACTCCCCCCGCTCTTTGGACAATCGTCAGCTGACAAACGACCTGAATGAGTTTTACTGCAGGTTTGAAAATCAGAAACGTAACCCTGGTACCCCTTCCCCAACAAACACAGCCAGACCCCAGTCTGCAAAGAATGGACACTGCACCCTCTCCTTCCCATTCACCACTTCACACCTACTTAAGGCAAGACTCCAGTATGAAAAGAGTGGACCCTTTCCCACCCCAACCAACATTTCACACCCACCCACAGCCTGACCTCAGTCTGCAAAGATGGGGCCCTTCTACACCCATCCCACCCTAATCACCACTTCACACCCAATTACTCATTTTTAACCAGTCTCTGCAAAGATGTACTGGCCCTGCCTGCTTCAAAGTCTCCACTATTGTCCCTGTACCCAAAAAGGTAAGGATTACTGGTCCTAACGACTACAGGCTTGTTGCATTGACCTCTGTAGTCATGAAGACCGTTGAAAGGCTTGTGCTGGCCAAGCTGAAAAATATCACAATCCCTCTGCTGGACCCTGTGCATTTTGCATATTGGGCCAATAGATCTGTGGATGACGCAGTCAATCTGGGCCTGCACTTCATTCTCCAGCACCTAGACCGCCAGGGGACCTATGCGAGGATTTTGTTTGTTGATTTTAGCTCTGCATTCAACACCATTGTGCCAGAGCTACTACACTCCAAACTTTCTGAGTTGACTGTGCCTGAACCCCTCTGTCGGTGGATCATCATCTTTCTGACAGACAGGAAGGAAGGAAGCAGCATGTGAGACATGAAAGCACACCTCGGACCCGCAAACGCTCAGCATAGAGCACCGCAAGATGCGTACTCTCCCTTCTCCACTACTCTCCCCACACCAATGACTGCACCTCCACTGACTCCTCTGTCAAGCTTCTCAAGTTTGCGGACGACACAACCCTGATTGGACTGATCCAGGATGGGGATCTCTGTACTCTTTTCAGTTTGACATCTTTCCTATAACATGGTGCCCAGAACTGAACACAATATTCTAAATGCGGTCTCACCAACGTCTTATACAACTGCTACATGACCTCCCAACTTCTATACTCAATACTCTGACTGATGAAGGCCAAAGTGCCGAAATACGTTTTGACCACCTGATATACCTGCGACACGACCTTCAAGGAACCATGCAACTATCAACCATTCCTCTGCCCACCTGGCTAATTGATCCAGTTCCTGCTGCAATCTTTCACAACCATCTTCACTATATGCAAAACCACTCACTCTGTATCATCAGCAAACTTGCTAATCTTGCCCTGTTCTGTGACGTCTCACAGAGTGCTGGAGTAACTCAGCGGGTCAGGCTAAGTATAGAAGTTGGGAGGCCATGTTGCAGTTGCATAAGAAGGTGGTGAGGCCGCATTCAGAGTATTGTATTCAGTTCTGGGCACCATGTTATAGGAAAGATGTCATCAAACTGGAAAGGGTACAGTGAAGATTTACGAGGATGTTGCCAGGACTAGAGGGCCAGAGCTATAGGGAGAGGTTGAGTAGGCTGGGACTCTATTTCATGGAGCACAGGAGGATGAGGGATGATCTAATAGAGGTGTATAAAATCATGATTTGAATAGATATGGTTGAGTCTTTTGCCCAGAGTAAGTGAATCGAGGAGCAGAGGACATAAGTTTAAGGTGAAGGGCAAAAGATTTAATAGGAATCTGTGGGGTATGTTTTTCACACAAAGGGTGGTAGGTGTATGGAACAAGCTGCCAGAGGAGGTAGTTGAGGCAGGGACTATCGCAACATTTTAAGAAACAGTTAGACAGGTACATGGATAGGACAGGTTCGGAGGGATATGGATCAAACGTGGGCAGGTGGGACTAGTGCAGATGGGACATGCTGGGCCGAAGGGCCTGTTTCCACACTGTATCACTCTATGACTCTATCTATCTTTCCCTCTCAAACCCATTCTCCTGCCTTCTCCCCATTACCTCTGACACCCGTATCAATCAAGAATCTATCAATCTCCTCCTGAAAAATGTCCATTGACTTGGCCTCCACAGCTGTCTGTGGCAATGAATTCCACAGTTCACCACCCTCTGACTTAAGAAACTCCTGCTCATCTCCTTCCTAAAGGAATGTCTTTTAATTCTGAGGCTGTGGCCACTGGTCCTAGACTCTCCCACTAGTGGAAACATCCTCTCCAAATCCACTCCATCAGGTTTTTTACCAGGCTGGGACAGACGGCAACAGCTTCACACCGTGTCCCAAAGCTTGTGTCCTGTCCTGCATCACCCAAGGCAGCAGAGATTTTATAGGATAGGGCAAGCACCGTAACAAATTAGCTCACGATGGTTTGGGTAACATTCAGGAATGTCTATACATGTCATATCATGAATATTACTGAAGAACGGTCTTGACCCGAAATATAATCTATACCTTTTCTCCAGAGATGCTGCCTGGCTCACTGACTTACTCCAGCACTCTGTGACATGTCACCTATCCATGTTCCCCAGAGATGCTGCCTGATCCACTGAGTTACTGCAGCACTCTGTGAAATGTTGCCTATTCATATTCTCCACAGATGCTGCCTGACCCGCTGAGTTACTCCAGCACTTTGTGACTATTTTCCCTTCACCCATCTACCCAAGCCCACTCTCCCCCCTCCTTTCCTATGTTCCTTTCCACCCATAAACCTCTCTCTGCCTTTACATTTCACTCCTCTTTCAAATCTGCTCTACTTATCTACATGCATTTTTCTTCTTCACTTTTCAGTCATAGAATAATGCAGTGTGGAAACAGGCCCTTCAGCCCAACTTGCCCACACCGATCAAAATGTCCCATCTACACTAGTCCCACTCACACGCGTTTGGCCCATATCCATCTAAACCTATCCTATCCATGTACGTGTCCAAATGTCTCTTAAACATTAGGATAGTCCCAGCCTTAACTACCTCCTCTGGCAGCTCGTTACATACATACATTCAGCACCCTTTGTGTGAAAAAGCTACCTCAGATTCCTGTTAATTTCTGAAATAATGGTCATAAATTTGGTGCAAAAATGCTCCAAAATAAGACACAGAATGCATCAGAGAGCATCTAAAACCCCTGAGCATCCAGGGCCCGCTTAAGGGCCCTGGACCCTGGCATCGAGGCACTTCACGCTTTGCGCTCGTGATGTGCGCAGTGCGCACATTTTTTCACTTTAAGTTTTTTGTAATCCTGTCATGCCACCCCCCTTTTTGAAAAGCTCCGCACGGGCCTGTGTCATATGTTAAAAGAATGGAGCGACTGGGCTTGTTTGCAATGGAATTTAGAAGGATGAGAGGGAATCTTATTGAAACATATAAGATTATTAAGGGTTTGGACATGTTTGAGGCAGGAAATATGTTCCCGATGTTGGGGGAGTCCAGAACCAGGGGCCACTGTTTAAGAATAAGGGGTAAGCCATTTAGAACAGAGATGAGGAAACACTTTTTCACCCAGAGAGTTGTGAATCTGTGGAATTCTCTGTCTCAGAAGGCAATGGAAGCCAATTCTCTGGATGCTTTCAAGAAAGTTAGATAGGGCTCTTAAAGATAGCGGGGTCAAGGGATATGAGGAGAAGGCAGGAACGGGGTACTGATTGTAAATGATCAGCCATGATCACAGTGAATGGCGGTGCTGGCTCGAAGAAACAAATGGCCTACTCGTGCACCTATTGTCTATTGTCTATTATACTGGTGATTGTTGGTTGGTGCAGACTCGATGGGCTGAAGGGCCTGTTTCAAGTGCGATGAAGTAGCCTTGAACATGTTCCAGTCTAAAGAATCAAGGCCATCGTTATTTAGACCCTCAGCCTTCAAGATTGAGGGTTACATTGGTGCCTTATGCTTGAATCTCTGTGTGTAAGCTGGCAGGAACAGCACCTGTATTGGTATAGGAAGTTATAACTAGATATCGTAAGGCTGAAGTTCCCTTTTGTTTCTTTCTGTTTTTGGTCAGGCAGTGCACTGGAGGTATTGAAAGAATGGAACGTTCCAGGTAAAAAGAAGGTAAGACTGGGAATCCTTATTTTTTAATACATGTTTTTTAAATTGCATAATTTGGTACAACAATGGGGGAAAAAAAACCCAAATGATTATTTTACCCAGCACAATAAGAAAAGGAAAAGGAAACCAAAACAGGTAAATAGCCAAGTGAAGGATGAGAAGGAGATGCCCCAAAGACTGGGGGAGAACGCAGATCTCCCCCTATCGAAAGATGGACTGAATGGGTATCACGGCAACAGCTCTGCAAACGATGATTCCTCAGTGGACTCCCTCAGCGAGAAGATGGAAACTCTCCCCAGCAACGAGAAGGCAGCAACAAGCGCAGAGTTACATGTGTTGATGACTCAAGAGAAAACAGGTCAGCTCCTGACATTTACTCCCTCCATTACACCTAACATGGTCCAAATAAAAATAAAAATAGAAATGGACAAAACAGAAGAAAAGGTCGTTCATTTAGATGAGGGGGGATTTCTTTAGCTAGAGGGTGGATTTGGAGAGGATGTTTTTACTATTGGGAGAGTCTAGGATACAGAGGTCACAGCTTCAGAATTAAAGGATGTTGATTTAGGAAAGAGATGAGGAATTTCTTGAGTCAGAGGGTGGTGAATCTGTGGAATTCTTTGCCACAGAAGGCTGTGGAGGCCAAGTCAATGGATATATTTAAGGCAGAGAAAGAGATTCGCGATTAGTACGGGTGTCAGAGGTTATGGGGAGGAGCAGAATGGGGTTTGGTGGGAGAGATAGATCAGCCATGATTGAATGGCGGAGTAGACTTGATGGGCCAAATGGCCTAATTCAGCTCCTAGCACATATGAAGAATTTATGAAAATGTAAGATAACATTCTGAATAAAAGACTTGGCAACATTTCAGGCAGGAGTGTCCCAATCAAAAGACATTCGGACAACTACTTAGATAGGGAAGGCCGAGAGGGACATGAGCCAAATGCTAGCAGATGGGATGAGCATAGGTGTGGAATCTTGGTCGGTATGGTCAAGTTGGGCCATGTTTCTGTGCTGTCTGCCTCTCTGATATTATGAATGTTGGTCTATTTCCTTACTGTTTACATATTATTCTGAACGGAAAACTGGGATGAATTTAGCTGTGCAGCAGAATAGTGTGGGCTCGTTTTAGTCTTGCCTTTTTCAATTCCGTCCAGGTCAATTTACTGTTCCATTCACTCACAATACAGCTTTCCAAAAGTATTCACACTCACGTCACTCTGCATTGCTTGTGTTCTCTAGCTTCTCCATGGCACCAATCACAGATTTGATTGACTCTTCCCTCTAATTGCCCAGTTCATTAACCACATCTACATGCCCTCAACTCTGAATGCTCTGCTTCTGAGCTTTACCTCTGAAGCTTTGAAACAGTGCTGTGTGCAAAAGCTAAATGGGATGTGTAATTATAAAAATAAACTATTTATTCACAATTGATGCATTGAGTGGAGAAATAATAAGGACATAATGTCATGTGATAGGAGCATAATTACACAATTCAGCCCATCAGGTCTACTCTGCCATTCATTCATGGCTGATCTATCTCTCCCTCCTAACCTCATTCTCCTGCCTTCTCCCCATAATCCCTGCCACCCCACTAATCAAGAATCTGCCTTAAAAATATCAACTGATTTGGCCTCTTCAGCTTTCTGTGGCAGAATTCCACAGATTCACCACCCTCTGACTAAAGACATTCTTCCTCATCTCCTTCCTAAAGGAACATCCTTTAATTCTGAGGCTAGTCCTAGACTCTCCCACGAGTCCTACACACTTCCAAATCTCCCATAACGTGGAAGCAGAGTGCTGGCAGGTGGAGTTGTCAAATATAAGACTAAAACAAGGGGACAAGAATCTCCCAGGGGTAATATGGGGGGAACTACTTCTTTACGCAGAGAGCTGGCGGTGTGGAATGAGCTCCCAGGGAAGTGGTGGAGGCAGGTCATTGGTATCATTTAAAAATAAATTGGATAGGCATAATGAGAAGGGAAGTGGGACTAAGGGGGAAAAAATTTGTTCGGCATGGACTTGTAGGGCCGAGATGGCCTGTTTCCGTGCTGTAATTGTTATATGGTTATATGGTTATATGGTGGGATACTGCAAAATGGCTTGGGCACTTATTTTTACCAGACCACAGGCCCAGTGTGTCGGTGTACATGCCAGAGTTGTACTGTAAGGGATTTGGATCTTTGTAAACAAGGATTAAAGTATTGTTTTTACTATAAATATTCATGTAGAATACATATGCATAAATTGCCAATGTTTGGGTGCATAATGTACACGGATGCTAATATCTAGAGCTGAATACATGTGAATCTACCCTGGTTTTGGGAATCAGTATTGATGTTGTTAACTTGCAACCCTCGTTCAGTTGTCCTCACTCAGAAAAAGGAGAAGGTGCCATTGCAGCCAATACCTCAGCCAGTGCAGGATGCACAAAGAAGTCAGCCCAACAGACCTGCAGCGAACAAGGCAAAGCCAAAAGCATTGGCTGGTTCCCATCCCACTGTTCCTGGGTCTTCATCACTGCCAGGAGACCTGGGGTCAAATAAGAAAAGAGGTAAGCGAGTAAAATCTTTCTAACCAGAAACACTGTGAACAGCTTTAAAATGCCAATTGCAAGCCCCAACCAACCCCCATTCCACCCACCATCACGTCCTCTTTTAACACCGAGAAACATATTTGCCATCAGTTTACAACATACAGAGGTTAAAACGTCATCATCAGTTAATGAAAACCCTTTTCGTGCCAATACTGAAACTTATTGAATTTACTTAAGGGCCTGTCCCACCAGCATGCGATTACATGCATCTAGCGCGACCATACGTGGTGGCTTGAGGTGTACGGCCTCGCGGGGCCGGTCCCACCTCCAACCACGGAGCCGTATGGAGTTGTGCGGGGCTAGTCCCGACATCATACTCACCAATCAGCTGGGCAGGAAGCGGGCCGACTGAATTTGGACGTCGCACGGCGTTGGGCAGTTACGTCATCACGCAACGGCATGCCGGGCGGTGACGTCATCGTGCAACGCCACCCGCTGCGTACGGCGTCGAGACGGTGCGTATGCCCATCGAGGCGCTGCGTACGGCCTCAATGCGGCTGCGGGCCAACGCGGAATTTTTGGACAGTGTCAATTTTTCGGAGCCCCACGCGATATCGGGACCAGCTCCGCACAACCCCATACGCCTCCAGTGGGACCAGACCCACGAGGCCGTATGGCTCAAGCGACCACGTTAGGTCGTGCTAGCCGCATACAGTCGCACACTGGTGGGTCAGGTCCTTTAGGGAGTCACTTTTGCACTACCTGATGTAGTTATGTATGGTATAATTTGCCGGAATAGCAATATGAATAGCAATAATCTCGGCACATGTAAAAATGATAAACCCTCCAATAACAACAGATCACCTCTTTCCACTTACTTCCACTTCAGTTAAACAGCTGTTTCCATGTTTTATTCTCTATCAATTTCTACCTAATTGAAATCCAGAGCCCTCATGTGATAAAATACATATTGTTGTGTACATATCTTTATCCCATACAGATTGACATATTTTCGAATATTTTCTCTTTTCAAAATCGCAATTTTGCAGAGAGCTGTGAATGTAGCTCAGTTCATCACACAAACCAGCCTCCCAGCCCAACAGCTCCACATACACTTCACACTGCCTCGAGAAAACTGTCAACATAATCAAGGATCAATCAGATCCTGCTCATTCCCTTGTCTTCCCTCGTCCGTCAGGCAGAAGGTACAAAAACTTACCACTGATTCAAGAACAGCTTCTTCCCTCTCGTATTAGACTATTGACTCTCAAATGCCAGCGATGAATTCCCAATCTTCCAATCTTCCCCATTGCAGACATTGCACTTGTTCCATCTGCACTTTCTTCTGCACTTTTTAACACTATATTCTGAACTCTTTTTATTTTCACTTTTGCGGTACCTGGTGTACTTATGTAAGGTATGATTTGCCTGAAGAGCATGCAGAACAATGTTTTTCACTGTAATGTATGAAAATGATAAACCCTCATCAATATCAACAGATCACTTATTTCCATATTGAATGCGGAGAGCAGCTGTCCATGTTGCTATTGGTTGTTCCAACACTACATCGAGCACATGGATCTCAGAAACCAAAGTCCTGTTAACACATTGTGCATATATGCCACGTTGCAAGTTGCAGGAATTTCAGGACAGAATGAATAGGTGACGTTAGTGCTGAGATCCTTCTTCAGACTGAGCCTCCATCCGAAGAAGGATATCGACCCGAAACGTCACCCTTTCCTTCTCTCCAGAGATGCTGCCCGACTCACAGAGCTACCCCAGCATGTTGTGTCTATATTTGTTCAAAATTACTTTACACTGAGGGGATCATCACTTATATGTGGAACACCTATGGGTGGCACTATGGCACAGCGGAAGAATTGCTGCTTCACAGCGCCAGAGACCTGGGTTCAATCCTGACTATGGGTGCTGTCTGTATGGAGTTTGGTCCTTCTCCCTGTGACCGTGTGAGTTTTCTCCTGGTGCTCCAGTTTCCTCCCACATTCCAAACATGTACAGGATTGTAGGTTAATTGGCTTCGGTAAAATTGTAAAATTGTCCCTAGTGTGTGTAGGATAGTGTTAGTGTTTGGGGTGAATGCTGGTCGGTGCAGACCTGTTGGGCCAAGGGGCTTGTTTCCACTCTGAATCTCCAAACTAAACTAAACGAAACTTGTTGAACTCACCTATAATGTAATCAAATGCCACATAATGAGTATAAGGAATGCCTCCATCCTGAGTTGCAAGCAGGAGGGAACTAATGAGGAGCATAAACCCCATCATGGGATGGTCGGGTCAAATGACCAGTTTCAGCGCAGTTCATTCTGCATAAAATGGTTGCACGGTGCAGAAGAGGAAAAAAATTGAGCTGACAAGTGGAATAAAAGTTGAGTTTGTGGGAAATACTGGTGTCGTCCCATCTATGAGGCCTGGTCTGTCCCTATCACTGACTGCAGGAAAGTGAACCGAATGACCTGGATGCAGCTTGTGCTGTAAAACTTTGTTGACTACTTCCAGATGTGACCACACAACCATCAGTTTCAGTGGGCTCTTTGAGCAAAGCTACTCAGAAGGCCCGCAAAGAAATAGTTGTTGCTAAATTATGCCAAAACCCGGAGAACAGCTGCAATTTATGGAGCCAAGAATTTTATGAAACACTGAGGGGAAAACAAAACTAAGAGATTAGCTGCTAACTTTCTATCTCAGCGTGCAGCCAAGATAACATACTTGTGAGCCATTTACAAGTTTTATTCCTGTTCTTGTCCTGACAAATGTCTAAGCTTACAAGTTGGACGTCTATTCAGAGAGAGACACAACCTGTACAGTTCTGACGAGTCATTCACATCATCTTGACTTGGCACGTACATGGAGGATCATAAACCTGCAATAGACACAATAAGCTAGAGTCACTCAGCGGGTCAGACAGCATCTCTGGGAAAAAGGAACAGGTGATGCTTTGGGTCGAGACCCTTCTTCAGACTGAGAGTCAGGGCAAAAGCAAAAGAGAGATATGGGCGGTGATGTTGAGGTACCGTATGGAACAAATGAATGAGATATGCAAAAAAGAACAAGGTATGCAAAAAAGTAACGATGATAAAGGCCATTGTTAGCTGTGTGTAAGGTGAGAACATGTTATAGACAATGAGACCCAACAAGGTGGCTTTCAATAATTAAGTTTGCTGATGACATTGTGGTGGTGAGCCTGATCTCAGACAATGACGAGAAGGTGGCTGATTTAGCACTCTGGTGCCAGTAATCCACTAGCCTCCTCTTGAACATCAAAAAAAAAGAAAGAATAGAAAGGGGAGTGATCATGGACTTTAGGAGGGAACATCGTCCGAGGACGTACAAAAAAAAATCCATTGAGGAGAAAGAGGAAAGTAAAATAGGGTTCCTGTGGATAGGGTGAACTATCCGCGTCATGAAAAATATCTGGGAGTCCATCACATCTTCCGAGGTCGATGATGACATGGCAATCACACGCCTCAGCAGTCTCATGAGTTCAAGGCAAGGCAGCGCCTTTCCAACGGAGAGGTTGAGAAGGAGTTTCTTCCCAGAGGCAATTCGGACTGTAAACGCCTATCTGACCAGGGACTAACTCTACTGAACGTTTTTCCTTCCATTATTTATTATGTAAAAGAATATGTGTGTTATGATTGTGTTTATAATTTGTTTGGTTGTTTTGTTGTTTGTCTTTTGCACAAAAGTCCGCGAGCATTGCCACTTTCATTTCACTGCACATCTCGTATGTGTATGTGACAAATAAACTTGACTTGACTTGACTTGAAGCTGATACGACGTGGGTGGGGGAGGGATGGAGAGAGAGGGAATGCAGGGGTTACTTGAAGTCAGAGAAGTCAATATTCATCCACTGGGCTGTAAGTTGCCCAAGCAAAATATGCGATGCTGTTCCTCCGATTTGTGTTTGGCCTCTCTCTGACAATGGAGGAGTCCGAGGACAGAAAGGTCAGTGTGGGAATGGGGAGATCAGGTAGGTCCAGGCGGACTGAGTGAAGGTGTTCAACGAAACGATCGTCCAGTCTGCGTTTGGTCTCGCCGATATATGAGTCCACATCTTGAACAATGGATACAGTTGATAAGGTTGGAGGAGGTGAAAGGGAACCTCTACCCAACATGAAAGGACTGTCAGGGGGTCACTTGACAGAGTCGAAGGAGGAGGTATAGCGACAGGTGTTGCATCTTCTGCCATACCTGGGGAGGGGGTGGTTTAGGTGGGAAGGGATGTGTTAACCAGGTAGTTGTGGAGGGAACGGTCTCTGTGGAAAGCACAAAGGGGTGGTTAGGGGAAGATGTGGCGAGTAGTGGGATCCCATTGGAGGTGGCGAAAATGTCAGAAGATTATGTGTTGTATGCGACGGCTGATGGGGTGAAAGGTGAGGACTAGGGGGACTCTAGTCTCTGTTACGACTAGAGGGAGGGGAGCAAGAGCGGAGCTGCGGGGTACTGAGGAGACACACGTGTGGATGCCCAGGTGTGGAACACCTCATCTTGGGCGCAGATAGGCATTGACAGAGGAATTGGGAATCGGGGATAGAGTCTTTGCAGGAAGCAGGGTGGGAAGAAGTGTAGACTAGATGGCTGTGGTAGTCAGTCACCTATACATAACTAAACCACGGATCTTGTTATCTTCCAGTTTGCGGGGCCTTTCTATTTGCGCAAAAATGATATGAGATAGCTGTACGATTTTTCGCCAGCGTACTCGCCCTTCTCCTCTGTTGCGAATGCACCGAGTTTTGTTCTGATCGAGGGTCTAATGTAAAAGTTAGGGATGTGTTAACCAGGTTTAAAAATCGGTCTCGTGTGGAAAGCAGATCGATCTCCTCTATGTGCCGACGTGGATTGGTCTTTTCAGAAGATCCTGTCACTCCGCGGGATGGTCCACCCCTTCCTGCACCATCTCTGCGACTCTTTACTGGAGCTGAGGGACACTCTGGGATGGCCAGTGGAGGTCTCTTGGGCGCAGACAAGACACAATGTTCAGAGGAACCGCAGGAACGGCCTGGCCTTACTCAATGGCGTGGTAGTCAGCCCTAGCCCAGCCCAGCCCTTGTTATCTTCCAGCCCGGGGCCCAATCCAACCCAGCCCAGCCCAGTACCAACCCAGCCCAACCCAGCCCGTTGCCAGCCCAGTTTTGTTCCGGGCCAATCCAACTCAGCCCGCAGATTCCCAGCCCAGCCACACCCAGGTCAATCCCACCCAGCCCAGTCCGCCCCCAGCCTGCACCCAGCCCAGCCCAACTCAGGGACCAGCCCGGCCCAATCACAAACAAGCCCAGACTTGCCCAATCCAAACCCATACCGGCCCAACCCATCCCGGCCCAGCCCTGCCCGACCCAGCCCAGCCCGGCCCAGCCCGGCCTAAGCCCGGGCCAATCCAACCCAGCCCATTCCCACCCAGCCCAGCCCAACCCAGCCCACACCAGCCCATACCCAACCCCTGCCCCAGCCCAGCCCAGCCCAACCCAGCCAAGCCCAGCCCAGCCCTGCTCAGCCCAGCCCGGCCCTGCCCTGCCAGCCCAGACCCAGCCCAACCCAGCCCATTCCCAGCCCATCCCAATTGCCCAACCCAGCCATTCCCAGCCCAGTCCAATCCAACCCAGCCCAGCCCAACCCAGCCCAGCCCAGCCCGGCCCAATCCAACCCAGCCCAATTCCCAGCCCAGCCCGGCCAACCCGGCCCAGCCCGGCCCAATCCCAGCCCACACCGCCCAGCCCAGCCCAGCCCAACCCAGCCCAGCCCAGCCCAGCCCGGCCCAGCCCAAACCAGCCCAGACTCCCAATTCAACCCAGCCCATTCCCAGCCCAGCCCCGCCCCTTCACAGCCCAGCCCAATTCAACCCAGCCCATTCCCAGCCCAACCCAGCCCAGCCCGGCCCAACCCAATTCAATCCCAGCCCACACCGGCCCAGCCCAGCCCAGCACAGCCCAGCCCAACCCAGCCCAACCCAGCCCAACCCAGCCCAGCCCAGCCCAGCACTGTGCAGAGTCAGAGATGCTGCCGATATCGCCAGATGGAAAACATAGAAACATAGAAATTAGGTGCAGGAGTAGGCCATTCTGCCCTTCGAGCCTGCACCGCCATTCAATATGATCATGGCTGATCATCCAACTCAGTATCAAATACCTGCCTTCTCTCCATACCCCCCTGATCCCTTTAGCCACAAGGGCCACATCTAACTCCCTCTTAAATATAGACAATGAACTGTGCCTCAACTACCTTCTGCGGCAGAGAATTCCAGAGATTCACCACTCTGTATGAAAAATGTTTTTCTCATCTCGGTCCTAATAGATTTCCCCCTTATCCTTAAACTGTGAACCCTTGTCCTGGACTTCCCCAACATCGGGACCAATCTTCCTGCATCTAGCCTGTCCAACCCCTTAAGAATTTTGTAAGTTTCTATAAGATCCTCCCTGCTCCTATACTCAAATCCTTTTGCGATGAATGCTAACATACCATTCACTTTCTTCACTGCCTGCTGCACCTGCATGCCTACTTTCAATGACTGGTGTACCATGGCACCCAGGTCTCGTTGCATCTCCCCCTTTCCTAATCGGCCACCATTCAGATAATAGTCTACTTTCCTGTTTTTGCCACCAAAGTGGATAACCTCACATTTATCCACATTATACTGCATCTGCCATGCATTTGCCCACTCACCCAGCCTATCCAAGTCACCTTGCAGCCTCCTAGCATCCTCCTCACAGCTAACACTGCCCCCCCAGCTTTGTGTCATCCGCAAACTTGGAGATGTTGCATTCAATTCCCTCGTCCAAATCATTAATATATATTGTAAATAGCTGGGGTCCCAGCACTGAGCCTTGCGGAACCCCACTAGTCACTGCCTGCCATTGTGAAAAGGACCCGTTTACTCCCACTCTTTGCTTCCTGTTTGCCAGCCAGTTCTCTATCCACATCAATACTGAACCCCCAATGCCATGTGCTTTATGTTTGTATACTAACCTCTTATGTGGGACCTTGTCAAAAGCCTCTGAAAGTCCAGATATAACACATCCACTGGTTCTCCCCTATCCACGCTACTAGTTACATCCTCGAAAAATTCTATAAGATTCGTCAGACATGACTTACCTTTCATAAATCCATGCTGACTTTGTCCAATGATTTCACCAATTTCCAAATGTGCTGCTATCCCATCTTTAATAACTGACCCTAGCAGTTTCCCCACTACCGATGTTAGACTAACTGGACTAAACGGTGACTCTGATCCTGGCCGAGGAGAACGTCCAGTTACCAGCGCCCGCTGTGAGTCCCCAGCCCCCGTCAGCTACAGCCCCTTCATCACTGGTCCCCTCGCTGGCTCCTGCCCTCCTTCCCCGTGATACCCTCCACGGCCCCGTCTTTTATCCAAATGCTCTCCCCCCCACCATGCCCACACACCCCTCCCTTATGCTCCCCCCTCTCTGGCTCAACAACGTCGCTGCTTCTCCCCCCCCCCCTCCACCTACCCCTCCACCTACACAACCCCCCTCCCCCCCACAACTCCCCCCCGCGCGCACACTCCCCCCCACCCACACCTCCACAACTCTGCTCCGCCCAACAACCCCGCACACACTCCCCTCCCACCCACACAGCTCCACAACTCTGCTCCGCCCACACCCCCCCCCCCGCCGCCCACAACCCCCCCCCCCCCCCCCCCACCCCCCCTCCCCCTCCCACATTCCTCCTCCCCCCCCTCCTGCCCACACACACCCTCCCCTCCACCTCACACACCTGCCCTACACAAGAAGAGAAGGGGTAGGGATTGCCTGGGGATGAGGGGAAATGAGCCACACCTGCATGGTTAGGGGATTTGGGTGAGTGGTGGAATATTGCATTGGGGAATGGGTTGCGTTGGGGGAACGGGTGAGTGGTGGAATATTGCGTTGGGGAATGGGTTGAGTTGGAGTCGAGGCCTCTCGTGTGACCCAGTTAGACTAGTCACTCATAAACCTGCAACAGACATGCATGGCTTTATTTGTCCTTCATCTTTAAATTTGATGAACAAACAATCTGTTGCAGATCAATTAAAAAAAATTGACATATTAACATTCTGAAAATGTATTCAAAAGAATTTATAAGAATAAGATGACTTTAATTTCACGGAGAGAAAGCTGGTTCCAAAGCAGAAATGTGCAGATGCCTGCTGTTTTAAGATGATGGAGCTGGTCCATTAAGTTGCTAGGATAGAGTAATGTGCTCGTTATCCCCTGGAATGTAACTTTGTTTTTCTTTGCAAGGCAACAAACTACTCTTACAAATTCTGTAATGCAATTTCAGCTTAATTGCCTGAGAGAAAAGTGTTTTTGCATTGCTATCCAGTTTCTGAGATAACTGCTTTTTAATTGTCCTGTTTTATGACATTAATTGAACTAAAGAGATGGCTTGTTACTGATTAGTAAATGCCCAACTAGTCAAGCATAGGATATGAATAGTCACATGGCTCAGTTAACAAAAACTTATGGGAAGCTCCAGGCTGGATTTACATTAAAGTAATTTCCCAAGTTATGAGCAGTATATTATGTTCATTGTGGAATCTTGAGATTTGGGTTATCAGTGCTCTGTGGTGGATATATGTCATGGTTTATGTAAGATGAAGTAGGGTGGTTCAAAGCCCAATGTAACCAGCTTTGGAAAGCAGGCTGGTGTCTGTGGAAATGCAAAGTATATAACAAGGCATTTCATTTTGATCTTCAACTTTCACTTCAGGAAAAATCGTCCAGAGGCGAAAAGTTCTTTATCCTTTGCCCTCCAGTAGTGTCACCTGACCCGCTGAATTCCTCCAGCAGTTTGACTTTTGCTTAACTTCAGGAGGCCCACCAGTGAGAATTCAAACAAATCCATTTGCAAAGGGTGGTGGAACATGGGGAAAAAAATCACCCTTCTAAATATATTCCTGCATTAGAATATTAGGCACTTGTTTGTAATATTTATACAATTGTGAAAATTATCTGGACCTTTGGTCAATGAAAATGGACTTTGTGGTAGTTGGAGGGCTTTCTTGGAAAGTCAAATGCTCTGATAATGAAATGGTCACAATGGCTGGTATTGGATATAATGTTCTTTGCAATTACCCTGCAATCAAGGCAACTCATGATGATACCAGAATTTGTTTGTCTCGAAGCAGGTACGAGCATTGAAAAATCTGTGAAGGACTTGCAACGATGCACAGTCTCATTGTCTAGATACCAACTCCTGATCAAAGAGGAAATGGATGTTTCAGTCAAGAAGATCAAAGCTACCTTTGCAGAGTTGCAGGCTTGGTAAGTGATTCCTATTCGAATTTGCACCTGGGAAAAGATATCATTAAAAAAAAAACAAATGATGGTCAAGAATTTGCTTCATAAAAGATGTTCAGTACCATATATGGAAACTTGGTGTTCATTTTTGTTGCTGCTTTCATTGTTGTTTCGGTTCCTAAATGACATTCCAGGAGTATATGATATGATAAGATATGATATGATATCACTTTATTTATCCCGCAGAGAAATTGGTGTGTCACCAGTCAAAAGATACCGTTACGAATCATTGTAAGCGTCATGTGCAGTACAATAATAAGGACATTTAAGTGACCAGTTATTGCACAGCACATGAAGTCCAGGATGAGTAATGTGCAAAGATGGGGGAGGGAGGGGAGTCAGCCTACCCCCACGACAGAAGGGAGAGGAGTTGTACAGTTTGATAGCCACAGGGAAAAAGGATCTCCTGTGGCATTCTGTGTTGCACCTTGGTGGGACTAGTCTGTTGCTGAAGGTGCTCCTGTTGTGGTTTCCAATACTCAAAATTTACTCAGGCAACGCAGAGAATTCTTCAAGAATTTTAAGCTTTTATTTGCAAATAAAAGTGGATCAATCCACGTGGAGCTCTCTGAGCCACAAACAAAGGATCATCTCTTTTTATAGCATGATCAACTCTGCATGCCCCACCCTGTTACATTTCCATATCCAATCATTTGCCGACATTCCCTCATCATCAGCCAATCATTTGCTCCCACTTATCTCCTCCTTCCCAGTACATTTCCATATTTGCAACTGATGTAGTCACATGACTCCCCTTTTATGGCCTCTGCCAGCCATATTCTTTTGTATTGTATTGTATTGTATATCTTTATTGTCATTTTCATGAGTACTCACATACCCAGAGGAACCAAAAAAATGTTGCTCAACCAGTGTCCATTCAGTGTGCAGTAAAAAATAAATAGAAATAAAAATACATATATCATGAACAAATTAACACTACTCTCTAGATTCAGATTCAGATTCAGATTCAATTTTAATTGTCATTGTCAGTGTACAGAACAGAGACAACAAAATGCATTTAGCATCTCCCTGGAAGAGCGACATAGCAAATGATTTGAATAAATAATAATAAGTGTCCGGGGGGGGGGGGTGGTGATTGGCAGTCACCGAGGTACGTTGTTGAGTAGAGTGACAGCCGCCGGGAAGAAGCTGTTCCTCGACCTGCTGGTTCGGCAACGGAGAGACCTGTAGAGCCTCCCGGATGGTAGGGTAAACAGTCCATGGTTGGGGTGAGAGCAGTCCTTGGCGATGCTGAGCGCCCCCCGCAGACAGCGCTTGCTTTGGACCTACTAAACATCAACAGGCGTTCCAATCGGCAGCGGCACGACAGTGGCTCTGCTGCAGTGTGTCCAGGTTGGTGCGCGATGCTTTGGCAGGGGGCAAAGTCCATTTATCAGCCTTATAGCCTGCGGGAAGAAGCTGAGGAGCATCCTGCTGGTTTTGCAGCTAATGCTCCTGTACCTCTTCCCAGATGGCAGGATGGAGAATATGTGATGCGATGGGTGGTAGGGGTCTTTGATGATGGAGATGGCTCTGCTGATACATCTCTTCCTGTATATGTCCAGCAGGAAAGGGAGTGGAGCACCAATAATCCTTGACTTCTTTGTTAAGAGTTGTTTCATTTTAACAAATTGAAATCAAAGAAAAGTGAACTCAAATCCCAGAACCCACTTCTCAAAATATAAGAGATACAGTGGTCACTCAATTTATATAAACAAAACACATTGTTCCCATTAAACTCTGCACATCTCGGGGAAGAATGTCACCTCTTAAACTAGAGATCTAAACACAGGGCTCTAATGTGTATAATCCTAACTAAAACACAACATATTTCACAGATGGTTTCACTACAAATTACATAGTTAGAATAACATTACCTATATATTATAAACATTAAAATAATGAATTCGCTTTATCTTTACTAAGTCAACAAAGATTTTTAAGCTGATTCCAATCTCACACACCCTATCTCCAAGCACACAGGGGTCGTATAAATGTCACACTTGATAAATGATAATTGCTTCTTGGCTATCTCACACACCCTCCCCCTCTCTTGTTATCTCTGGGGGTTGGAATTCCAAGCTCATCTTTGGGTCTCTTTACGACTCCTCACTAATAGCATTACAGATCAAATGAAATGTTACAGCTGCAGACACCATTCACTTATCTCAGGTCAAAACAAAGTTACTTTCTTAGATACATATATATAAAAATAAAAGATACAATCTGCACAAATGTATCATCTCTTATCTCAACATATGTGTAATTAAACATAGCAAAGTTAATACAGAATCCATTATTATTCCAGCCTTGTTGTCTTGGATGTATAAACAGTCATAAATCCTGAGCCATGTCATTACAACACTTCACAAGAATGTGACACAGAGAAAGAGCAAATGGCCTGTGGCCTCGAGAGGCCCACTGCCTAATCAGACTTTTTAAGATATAACTTATTTTCAATATAAGATTGTACAAGATACATTTAATATAAAACTAGACCCCATACCCCAGTGCAGACCCCAACATGTGGTTGTGGGGGGAGGTGGCATGCAGCGTCACACACACTAACTATCCCCCCGCACTAACGCTAATTACCCCCCTTGATATTATATTAATATTATTAATTTACTCCTTTTACCCCATAACCACCCTATCTACTGACGCATAGCCCCCAACTTGCGGACACACCTAGAGAAGGGGGGGGGGGGGGGGGTTGGCAGGGAGAGGGAGACAGACGGAGGGGAGAGTGAGAGACGGTGGGACAGAGAGAGAGAGCGAGTGGGAGACAGAGAGAGAGAGAGACAGAGAGAGGGGCAAGAGGAGAGGGGGGGGGAGAGGAGGAGAAAAAGGGAGGGTGGGTGAGGGGGGAAAGGTGGGGGAGGGGAGGAGAGAGAGAGAGGGGTGAGAGTGAGGGGGGAGAGAGAGGGGGTGCTGAGAGGGGGGTGAGCGGGAGAGGAGGGGAGTAGGGAGGGGGAGGGTGGAGGGAAGAAGGTAGGGGGTGTGGTGGGGAGGGGGTTGAGGGGGAAGGTGGGGGGGGGATGGAGGGGAGAGAGAGAGGGGGGAGAGAGGGGGAGAGGGGAGGAGAGAGGGGGAGGGGAGAGTGGGAGGGGCAGAGGGAAGCGGGTAGGGGTGTGTGGAGGGGAGGGGGGTTTAGGGGAGGGACGGTGGAGGGGATGGAGGGGAGGAGGGGGAGAAAAAGAAGGGAGAGAGAGAGAGAGAGGGGGGTAGGGGGGTGAGTAGAGGGGAGGGGGGAGAGGAGAGGGGTGGAGACGAGAGGGGTATAGGAGAGGGGGAGAGCAGAGGGGGGGGGGTGAGAGGGGGGGTGAATGAGGGGGGAGAGGAGAGGGGGGAGGAGAGAGAGGGGGGAGAGGAGAGGGTGGGAGACGAGGGGGGGGGGGTAGGGAGGAGAGGAGGAGAGGGGGAGAGGAGATGGGGGAGGTGGAGAGGGGGAGAGGAGAGGGGGGGGGGGGGAGAGACAACGAGGAGAGACACCCTGTGTGTGTGGAGTGTCTCGCGCCCCCCCCCCTCTCTCTCTCTCCCCCTCTCTCCCCCTCTCTCTCTCTCTCGGGGGGAGAGGAGAGAGGGCGGGAGGAGAGCCCCCCCCCTCTGTCTCTCTCTCTGTACAGAGAGAGAGAGAGAGAGAGAGAGAGAGTGCCTTTTTACTTCAACCCAAACCCCCCAAACAACCAATTTGCAGGCAGTGCTTTTTTACTTCAAACTAACCATATTTTCATTTTCAAACCACATTAAGGGTACTCACAGTTGTGTAGACATTTGTTCACTGTTATTCAAAGCTCAGAGAGACATGACCACCATCTTACAGAGAGTAAGTGAGTGAGTCCCTTCCCCTCCCTCCAGCAGGGGCAGCAGAGAGAATGGTGAATTTGTTTTAAACATTAATATCTCTCTGATTTATTATCGATGGGAAACATCCTCCACACCTGTAAGGTGGAGCGAGGCTCTGAGTGAGGTGGCCAAAAATGACAGCCGTAGGTGGCGGCGTTCTGTTGGAAATCGCAGCACAGTAGGCCAAAAGCGGTCAAGATCAGACTTTTAGTAATATAGATATACTGTACTCCTCAAGTTGACCAGTGTGTCATGGAGAGGATGAGCAGTATTGTCCCAGACCCTCCACAGTTTGAGGAGCATCCTCCCTTCCAAGACCGTCTCCAGTAACTCCCCATGATGGAGCCAGCGTTCCTGATGGGCTTGTTGATTCTGTAGGTGTCTACGGCCATAGCCCTGCTACCCCAGCACACGACAGCGGAGACAATGGCGTAGGCCACCACCGATTGATAAAACATCTGCAGCATCTTACTGCAGACATTGAAGGAGCGGAGCCTTCTCAGAATGTGCCCATTTGTAGGATGATTCACATCGGATGCCATTTTGGCCGGGTTGTTGGTGAGTGCATGGCCAACCACAACTATAACTGTAGAGCTGGCGGATGGTGACATCAGTCAGTGTGCAGTGATAACAACACCGGCACCACAACCATTAAAAGCCCAGCATTCCAATTAACACATACACTTAAGCACACAGTTAAACACACAAATAGCAGCATGGAACACATTTGAGAGAATCATCAGCTAGCTGCTTGTTTGCTAGTTATTCCTTCTTGCTAATGCTATGTTTCTGCACTGTCTGAAGCTTTCTAGGGTTGGGGCAAATGATAGATCTCCACATGGCAGTCTTGACTTCAAGGGTTTTGCAGTTGTTTCCAGACATGGTGCACAAATAAATATTCTCATTGGACAACGAGCAAAGAACAGCAAAACCAAATGCTGCAATGAGAAAGAGCAACATTTAAGAGTCACACCCATTTGCCTCCTCAACACATACATGTTTATACCACAGTGAGGATAATCCTTCCTAGTTACAGTGCACCGCTCCTTTACAAGATACAACCTGGTTTTAACTGCTGCAAGTTAGTTCTTAGTGTTGTTGGTGGTGAATCTTTGGAACTCTCTGCCACAGGGGGTAGTTGAGGCCAGTTCATTGGCTATATTTAAGAGGGAGTTAGATGTGGCCCTTGTGGCTAAGGGGATCAGGGGGTATGGAGAGAAGGCAGGTACGGGATACTGAGTTGGATGATCAGCTATGATCATATTGAATGGCGGTGCAGGCTCGAAGGGCCGAATGGCCTACTCCTGCACCTAATTTCTATGTTTCCTGTTGATATATTCAATGTGGTTAACATCGTATTTACAATGTTAGGCAGCATGAAGCCGGGGGCTTACCTAGATCAGAAACAATGGGTCCAGAATATTTAGTATGGTGGTGGGGGGTGGGGGGGGGGGGGGGGGGGGGGGGGGGGGGGAGTGGATATTTTAGATAGGAAATTTCACTGGACAATGAGCCATGATATGTGTTCCGATCAGAACAGAGCTGGTGTGTAGTCAAAGAGCAGAACGTTTTGCGATTGCCTGGTAACACCTTGCTTTTTTTTAAACCAAGAATATTTTTAATGTGTATCAAGTAGATTTTTTTTAGGATACAGAGTTTTTAAGTGCAGAATGACCAGGATTTGCCGAGTAATTTTTCCTACAATAAAGAAATAGCTTCATGAAAGAAGAGATAGCACATGATTTGAAAATGCTGTAACCTCTAATAATTTGCAATAGTTTTGTTCTGAAAATGGATGGAATTGCCGAAAATCACAAAAATTACAAAAGTCTCCAGTCAG
The DNA here is from genome assembly GCF_028641065.1 of Leucoraja erinaceus. Taxonomy (NCBI): domain Eukaryota; kingdom Metazoa; phylum Chordata; class Chondrichthyes; order Rajiformes; family Rajidae; genus Leucoraja; species Leucoraja erinaceus. The sequence continues at coordinate 214,941 of NC_073422.1, forward strand.
CCCATTATCTTGAACGTACATTTTCTCTGTATCAGTACATGTATAAGATATCTTTGCACATGTAATGTTAAAGAACCAATAATCATCAGTGAAAATAGGGTGATTAGTTTCCCAACGATATAACGTGCTGGAGTAACTCAGCATCTCTGGAAGACATGGATATGTTACATTTTGAGTAGAGACCCTTCTACCAACCTGAATCATCACCTAACCATGTCCTCTAGAGATGCTGCCTGACCCATTAATTTACTCCTTCACTTTACGTTTTCTTTGTAAACCAGCATCTGTAATTCCTTGTGTCTCCCAAGATAATCAACATTGATTCATCTGCTATTTCTGATCATTTACTTGTATTGCATTGGCCCTTCAAATTTCTGGGGCCGAGCTCGGGTCAGGTTTGACCTAAGTGGCTGGATACAGTTTGCATTTGGCCCCTCAGTTTTACACCAGCCATGTCTAGACACATGTCTAGCTCAGTCCATTCCTTTAAATGGAGTCAATGACCTTCATCAAAAAGGCAAGGTTCAGTGCTTGTTTGGATCATTTTTCTCGCTATCATTGCATATTTATGTTTTCATTAAAAGCAATTTGAAGCCTTCTAAATTCATTACGTTAATTTTTATCAAATAAATGTTAAATTTATATCCATGAAGGGTTTACTATGGATTCTAAAAGCAGGAAAAAGTAAGAGTTTGCTGTATTAATAACGTGAGCAGTTGTTGAAGGCAGCTGAAAGTGAAAAATAAGAATAAGTCATCTTTTTGCATTTTGTTCATTCATTTGTTCTATATCTCTCTACATTACCATCTATATCTCTCATTTCCCTTTCCCCTGACTCTCAGTCTGAAGAAGGGTCTCGACCCAAAACGTCACCTATTCCTTTTCTCCAGACATGCTGCCTGACACGCTGAGTGTGTCCGAGCTGTGTGACCAGCTTTTTGTGTCTATCTTAAGAATAATAGCTTGTTGAATATGTAAGAAGGCGATGAAGCAAAGTGATGCTGTTCTGCTGCATTTATGTAAGTGAAGTACAAAAAATAATCAAAAAGCTGCATAAATCATGAACAATGTGAAGAGGGGCTGGAGCCCTGTTGCTACTCATGTGGCCGATTTGCCCTGTATTCAATCCAGTCCCTACTTCCCCTGACTCACTGAGAATCCAATATCAAGCCTCAATCTTGAATAACCATTGAGTTGGGAGGTCATGTTCAAGAGTCAAGAATGTTTTATTGTCATGTCCCAGATAATGACAGTCTTACTTGCTACAGCACAGCACAATATGTAACACTGTCAACAATATGATAAACGAGAAAAAAAAGTTCAGTATGTACACTTACTCCCAAATACACACACATATATAAACACACTCAAAAAACAAACAATAATAGTGCAATAATAATAATAATAATAATAATAATAATAATAATAATAACAATAATAGTTAGTCTATTGAAGTTCAGAGGTTATTTGTGGTTGTAGTGTTTAATAGCCTGATGGCTGTAGGGAAGAAGCTGTTCCTGAACCTGGATGTTACAGTTTTCAGGCTCCTGTACCTTCTTCCCGAGTGTGTGGCCAGGGTGATGTGGGTCTCTGATGATGCCGGCTGCCTTTTTGAGGCAGCGATTCCTGTAAATCTCTTCTATGGTGGGGAGGTCGGAACCGGTGATGGTCTGGGCAGTGTTCACAACATTTTACAGTCTTTTCCGCACCTGGGCATTCAAGTTGCCGAAACAGGCCACGATGCAACCAATCAATATGCGCTCTACTGTACACCTGTAGAAGTTCAAGAGAATCCTCTTTAACATTTTGAATCTCCGTAATCGTCTCAGAAGTAGAGGCGTTGATGTGATTTCTTTATAATTATGTCAGTGTGCTGGGACCAGGAAAGATCTTCAGAAATATGCACACTCAGGAATTTGAAGTTATTAACTCTTCCCACCCTTGTTCCATCGATATAAACAGGACTGTGGGCCCTCATCTTTCCTCTTCCAAAGTCTACAATCAGTTCATTGGTCTTAGTGATATTGAGAGCCAGGTTGTTGTGCTGGCACCATTTGGTCAATCGGTCGATCTCACTTCTATACTCTGACTCATCACCATCAGTAATCCGTCCAACAACGGTGGTGGCTTCGGCGAACTTGAAGATGGAGTTCACACTATGTCTGGCTACAGGCTTGAGGTAGGAGTTGATTTGCCCCATAACCAACCTCTCAAAGCACTTCATCACCACAGGCGTTAGTGCCACTGATCGATAGTCATTGAGGCACGCCACCTTACTCTTCTTGGGCACTGGTATAATTGATGCCCTTTTAAAGCAGGTGGGTACCTCAGTCCTCAGGTTGAAAATGTCCGTAAAAACTCCAGCGTGTTGGCCTGCACAGGTCTTGAGAACTCGACCGGGTATACCATCAGGCCCAGGCGCTTCCCAAGGGTTCACCCCCCTGAAGGACCTTCTGACGTTGACCTCTGTGACTGTGACTATAATACCATCAGGGCGAACGAGGGCTCGGGAAGGCACATCAGTGTTCTCCCTATCAAAGCGTGTGTTGAATGTATTGAGCTCGTCAGGGAGTGATGCTGCGCTGTCGTTTGAGCTGCCTCCTGATTTTGCCTTGTAAGAGGTGATGGCATTCAAACCCTGCCACAGATGCCGGACATCCGTTTCATCCTCCAACTTAGAGCAGAAGTCCCTTTTGGCCTTTTTGATGGCCTTGTTCTTATAGACCTCTGCATCACCAGACCTGAATGCCCGAGATCTGGTCTTCAGAAGAATGCGGATCTCATGGTTCATCCAAGACTTCTGGTTAGGAAACATTCGGAAGGTTTTTGGTGCAACGCATTCCTCCACACATTTCCTTATGAGGTCTGTAACGACTGTGGCAAATTCATTCAGGTCCATTGCCGAGTCCTTGAACATTGCCCAGTGTATGGCAGTCATGTAGTTGTTCCTCTGCCTCCCCCCAGACCAGCCCTGTACAGTCCTTACCTCTGGGGATGCGCTCTTCAGTTGCCAGGAAGAAGCAGCACCACTGAATGGTCAGGTTTCCCGAAGTGAGGGCGAGGGATAGAGCGATAGGCATCCTTGATGGTCGTGTAGCAGTGGTCAAGGGTGTTTCATTCTCTGGTGCAGCAGGAGACATGTTGGTGGTAGTTTGGGAGTGATTTTTGTACAAGATGTTGGCGAGGCCACATTAAAAGTATTGTAGGTACACAAAATTGCTGGAGAAACTCAGCGGGTGCAGCAGCATCTATGGAGCGAAGGAAATAGGCGACGTTTCGGGCCGAAACCCTTCTTCAGACTGATGGGGGGTGGGGGGGAAGAAGGAAGGAAAGGGGGAGGAGGAGGAGCCCGAGGGAAGACGGATGGGAGGGTGGGAGGAGACAGCTAGAGGGTTAAGGAAGGGGAGGAGACAGTAAGGGCTAGCAAAATTGGGAGAATTCAACGTTCATGCCATCCGGACGCAAGCAACCCAGGCGGAATATGAGGTGCTGTTCCTCCAATTTCCGCTGTTACTCACCCAGGACAGAGAGGTCGGATTGGGAATGGGAGGGGGAGTTGAAGTGCTGAGCCACCGGGAGGTCAGGTTGGTTATTGCGGACTGAGCGGAGGTGTTCGGCGAAACGATCACCCAACCTACGCTTAGTCTCCCCGATGTAAATCAGCTGACACCTAGAGCAACGGATGCAGTAGATGAGGTTGGAGGAGATGCAGATTAACCTTTGTCGCACCTGGAACGAATGCTTGGGTCCTTGAATGGAGTCGAGGGGGGAGGTAAAGGGACAGGTGCTGCATTTCTTGCGGTTGCAAAGGAAAGTGCCCGGGCAGGGGGTGGTGCAGGAGGGAAGGGAAGAATTGACAAGGGAGTTGCGGAGGGAGCGGTCTTTGCGGAAGGCAGACATAGGAGGAGATGGGAAGATGTGATGAGTGGTGGGGTCACGTTGGAGGTGGCGGAAATGGCGGAGGATTATGTGTTGTATTTGCCGGCTGGTGGGGTGAAAGGTGAGGACCAGAGGGACTCTGCCCTTGTTGCGAGTGCGGGGATGGGGAGAGAGAGAGCAGTGTTACGGGGTATGGATGAGATCCTGGTGAGAGCTTCATCTATGGTGGCGGAGGGGAATCCCCGTTCCCTGAAGAACGAGGACATTTCCGATGCCCTGGTATGGAATGTATTGTGTTCTGTTCCGGGCACTGTGTTTTAGAAAAGATATTGTCAAGCTGGAAAGGGTACAGAGAAGATTTACGAGGATGTACCTATTTACAAGGGTTTGACCTATAGGCAGAGGTTAAGTAGGCTGGGACTATATTCCTTGGAGCGCCGGAGGATGAGTAGTGATCTTATGGAGGTGTATAAGATCATGAGTGGAATACATCGGGTGGATGCACAGTCTCTTGCCCAGAGTAGAGGAATCGAGAACCAGAGGACATAGGTTCAAGGTGAAGGGGAAAAGATTTAATAGGATTCTGAGGGGTAACTTTTTCACACAAAGGGGTGATGGGTGTATGGAACAAGCTGCCAGAGGAGGTGGTTGAGGCTGGAACTACCCCAACATTAAAGAAACAGTTAGACAGGTACATGGATAGGACAGGTTTGGAGGGATATGGACCAAGCGCAGGCAGGTGGGACTAGTGTAGCTGGGACATGTTGGCCGGTGTGGGCAAGTTGGGCCGAAGTGCCTGTTTCCAAGCTGTATCACTCTATAACTCTATCACTCTATGACTCTAACCAAACAGCCATACTCTTCATTGCACAAAGAAACCCATAGATTTACAGCTTTCTGTGTAGTTGGAATAATGTGTGCACTTCTGACCACATAGGATGGATGCGATTATAGAAAACAGAAACATAGAAATTAGGTGCAGGAGTAGGCCATTCAGCCCTTCGAGCCTGCACCACCATTCAATATGATCATGGCTGATCATCCAACTCAGTATCCTGTACCTGCCTTCTCTCCATACCCCCTGATCCCTTTAGCCACAAGGGCCACATCTAACTCCCTCTTAAATATAGCCAATGAACTGGCCTCAACTACCTTCTGTGGCAGAGGATTCCACAGATTCAACACTGTGTGAATTTTTTTTTCTCATCTCGGTCCTAGAAGATTTTCCCCTTATCATTTAAAAATAAATTGGATAGTTATATGGATGGGAAGGGAATGGAGGGTTATGGTCTGAGCGCAGGTATATGGGACTAGGGGAGATTATCTGTTCGGCACGGTCTAGAAGGGTCGAGATGGCCTGTTTCCGTGCTGTAATTGTTATATGGTTATATGGTTATATGGTTATCCTTAAACTGTGACCCCTTGTTCTGGACTTCCCCAACATCGGGAACAATCTTCCTGCATCTAGCCTGTCCAACCCCTTAAGAATTTTATAAGTTTCTATAAGATCCCCCCTCAATCTTGAAGAGAGTACAGTAAAGATTAGCAGCAATGGTGCCTGGACCTGGGACTTTGAGTTGTAATAGAGAGTGGATAGGCCGGGACTGTTTCTCCTACAGTGAACGGGGCTGAGGGGTGACCATCTCGAGGTGTATAAAATCATGAGATGCATTGATAAGGGGATGGTTACATATTATCTTGCAAGGTAGTGGAGTCCTGGACTATAGGACGTAGGTTTAAGGTGACAGTGAAAAGATTAAAGAGGACTGGAGGGTCAACTTTTTCCCACAGAGGGTGGTGAGTATATGGAATAAGCTGCAGAGGAGTTAAACAGACATTTAGGAAGGTAAATGTATGGGAATGATTCAGAGGGATAAGAGCCAAATGCAGGCAATTGGGACTAGATCAGGTAGACACCTCGGTCGGCATGGACTAGTGGGAAGAAGGGCCTGTTTCCATAAGGTCTAACGCCATGACTCTCAATAAATTTCTTTTCACTTCAGTGCAAAATGACTGACCTTCTCAGTAATTTCCAGTCCGTACTTTTGCTTTGGGTCGGCAGGTCTGAGCAGACTTGCTTGGTGAAGCATCAAATCTCTGACCTCCTGCCCGGCTTAAAATCGGCCGGCGGGGGTTTCAACATTGGGAGCCTCGATCACCTCGATCACCTTGATCACCTCGATGCAGCAGTTTGATTTTAAGCCGCACCGGGTGATGAAAGGCCCCCTGAAAGGGCTGATTCCGCCCTTAGAAAGCGTCTGATACCCGCTTGAATCTTTCAAAAGCTACAATGTGATGAATAACACTTAAACAAATAAAACTGAATCAAATAAAGGCAAATAGAAGAACTAACCTTGGAGGGGGGAGAGAGAGAGAGAGAGAGAGAGAGAGAGAGACAGACTAAATAACATGAGTGTCCATGAATGAGAGACTTACCTGCAAGCCAGCCAGGAAACCCGTTCGACCGGAGCCCTTAACGACTTGAACGTTTGAATCCGATACCCGTTTATATCTTTCCCATCCACCAATACATCCAATTAGTTCAAAAGGTCAGACAGCTTTAAGAAATTCTCTCTGAATACCTTCAGTAATACTTGAAGGTCAAAACACAATTGGTGACATATCGTGTTAATACGATGTTAATAGATACATTTAACAAACTTTTAACAGTGACACCCCCACTGTCTCGCGGAAAACGGAGATTTAAATAGATTTTTTTCACTAAATTTCAAAATGCAGATTACAAAACATGGGGGGCGGGCGGATTATCCAGCACCTCTCACAACATGGGGGGATGTTTCCCACCCCCCCCCCCCAAACCCCTTCCCCAATGGGTTTTCCGCCCATGCTTCAAACCAACATCTCTCCAACTCACTGCAGTTGTTCAATAGCCTATCCATAGTCTATCAGCTCATCCCAATCTCTTCCTGATTTGCACTTTTGTAGATGAAGCCACTATCTTCCCCAAGCCCTCCGATTCCCTACAATGCCCTGTGTCGTGAGCCTGCCTTTTCTTGAAATTATTCCATCCCAGGCTGATCACAGCCAAGGTATATTCAGCAATGGCTTCTTTACCCACTTCTGCATTATTGCTTTCAGAGATTCCAGAGGTCCATCAAGTTGTTCTCTTCCTGCTCTAGGGGCAGTTAAAGCCAAAGGATTCAGAGACAAATAAATGACTCTCAGTTCTAACTGCTTAACTGTTTTCAAATGAGATCTTGAATCATCATCTAATCATCTCATTAAAAGGAGGTAAATGATGCGTTGGTGCTGTTTGGTGGAAAAACAAAGAAGTTACTCCAGGCACAGGACTAATATTGGCTTGGTTGAAATGTACCCAAAGTATAAAAATGTACTAAGTAGTCTCCAGTCATATTTTCATTGGCCTTCCTTGCAGATATTCCAGAAACCCGCACTAAATGTGTTCAGGTTCTGTACTTCTTGGCTGCAGTAATTATCTGTGATTCACCTCGTGAGAGTTTAAAAACTCATGTATAAATGTGTTGGTAGATGTATGAATTTAGCAAAGGATCTAGTTTGGTTTGGATTATGACATTGAATCTCTCAATACAGATTATCTGACCATCATCATGTTGCAATCTGTGGGAACTCATGAAGTGTGAATTAGCAGCTGTGTTTCCAACATAACAGCTGTAACTGTAACTTAGTTTAGTTTAAATAAGAGATACAGCTCGGAAACAGGCCCTTCGGCCCACCGAGTCCAGCGATCCCCGCGCCTCAACACCATCCCAAACATACTAGGGAAAATTTATCATTTTACCAAAGCCAATTAACTTAGAAACCCATACGTCGTTGGAGTGCGAAAGGAAATCAGAGCAGGTCACGGGGAGAACGTACAAACTCTGTACAGTTAGCTTCTGTAGTTGGGATCGAACCCAGGTCTGTGGTGCTGTAAGCACTGTAAGGTAGCAAATCTACTGCTGCGCCACTGTACCGCCAGTGTAAAAGGGGGAGAAAATGATCGTTGATGGTTTGTGGGAATTGAGTCAGGAGGATTGGCTGCCTGCAGCATTACCCTCCAACATTAGGCTCCGTGCATGCAGGGAAATTCTGTGCACTAACATTTACCATTGACATAATGCAGAGGTCAATTTAATGATGTTTTCAGGGGAAAGCGAAAAGGCATCTGGCAAGTATGGGCCTCCAAGATCAGTCTGAAGAAGGGACCTGACCTGAAATGTCACCTATCCTTTCCCTCCAGGGATGCTGCCAGACCTGCTGAGTTAATACAGCACTCAAGATAGACACAAAATGCTGGAGTAACTTAGCGGGACAGGCAGCATCTCTGGAGAGAAGGAATGGGTGAAGTTGCAGGTCCTTCTTCAGACCATCTCGACCCGAAACGTCACTTCTACCCAGAGATGCTGCCTGTCCCGCTGAGTTACTGCAGTATTTTGTGTCTATCTTCGTTGTAAACCAGATCCTTCCTACACATTAATGCAGCACTCCCTCATTTCATAAAACTGTCATTTACATTACAATGAATTTACCATTGCAAATATTTTCTATGATAAATTCATTGTAATGCAAATAACAGTTTTCTGACTGATGGCATATGATGTTACCGAGAAGATTGATGGGATCATTTAAGTAGGTTGCTTGAACATGCACCAAGATTCACTATGATTCCAACAAAAGCACTCACTGTTTCTCAAACAAAAACAACGAGCAAAGTATTCTAATGCACAGGTAGACAAAAATGCTGGAGAAACTCAGCGGGTGCGGCAGCATCTATGAAGCGAAGGAAATAGGCAACGTTTCAGTCCGAAACCCTTCTTCAGACGCATGTTTGTATTGGCCTTTATTGCAGACATTTCAGAGACAGACAACTGAATGTTTCAGATTCTATGCTTTTTGGCTGCTGTTATCATCTGTGATTCACCTGGCATGAGTAGCAAAGTGTTGGCAGGGACGTGTGTAGGAAGGGACTGCAGATGCTGTTTTAAAACCAGTTTAAAACTGGTGTATTAGATGAAACCACAAACCAGTCTGAAGAAGGGTCTTGACCCAAAACGTCACCCATTCCTTCTCTCCAGAGTGTCCCGCTGAGTCACTCCGGCATTTTGTGTCTATCTTTGGTAGAGACTTGCGTGAGTTTAACCAGGGATCAAGCTTTACTCTGCATGCGGTGTTGAGCATGAGTCAACATTCCTCTAAGACACTGACATTGTACAAGGATGGAATCGATAGACACCATGTGGGAAATATCTTAGAATAGGAGTGAGCTGTGCTGTTTGTGGCTGGGAAACAAATTACCAAAGCACAATCCTGTGGTAAATACTGCATAATTAATAATGAATAACTATGACCATCCACTGACCATCCTCAGCTACTCGACACCACACAAATTTTAGTGGTTTATAAAGTATGGAGTAAATCAGAGCTAAATTAATAATGGTGAGTTTATTTGAATAAAGCCTTAATGCCAAATTAATTAATTCGCATCCCCTTTGATGTCTCGTTCGCACACCTTACCCTTCATTAGCTCTTTAAGAACTCTATCAAGTTAGCTACTCCTCTCAAGGTCTTTTTATGAGGTTGGAAGCTGAAATTGCTTTGCTTTCATCCAATGCCTTGTTCATACAGCCTCAATAACACTGGATCAATGTGATTTGCCATTAATCTATCCATATTGTTCTACTCGTATCAATATAAATTTTCACCTGTGCCTGCTAATTCTGAGCTTCTTACAGGAAGCCAGTGAACCGATCCCCGACAGTAACCAAAGCCAGAGAGTGTAAGTCCACGGCACAGAGATCAGACCGCTTTCATCAACGTCAGTATGTTCCTTATGACCTCATGACCTTAAGATTGTGGTTTCTTGTTGACTAAAATATCCAAGTCGATGAGGAAGATAGCAAGCATAACTGCGAGCATCTCAGGCTCGAAAACACTCGGACATAGAAACAATGTTTTACAACATTTAGAGGCATAAGCAGCTGCAGATGCTGGAGTCTTGAGCAAAACACAAAGTATGTGTAGTAAACTCAGTGGGTCAGGCGACATTTCAGGTTGGGACCCTTCTTCAGATTGATCATAGTCAAGAATCAGTTTGAAGAACCAAAATCACATTACAACATTTAGTTTAGTTTAGTTTGGAGATACAGAGCGGAAACAGGGTTTTTGGCACACCAAGACCACGCTGACCAGTGATCACTTTGTACGCTAGCATTATCCTACACACTAGGTACAATTTACAATTTATAGACGCCACTTAACTTACACACCTGTACATCTTTGGAGTGTGGGAGGAAGCCGGAGCTCCCGGAGAAAACCCACATGGTCACGGGGAGAACGTACAAACTCTGTACAGACAGCACCCATAGTCAGGATCGAATTCGGGTCTCTGGTGCTATAAAGCAGCAACTCTTCCACTGCGCGACCATGCATCAGATGTTTGGCACCAAATTGTATGAAAATGAAGTGGTGTCATATCAGGACAATAAAGCTGTAGATTCAGCAATGAAGGTGATGCTGAAAGAAGAGAAACATAGACACATAGAAAATACGTGCAGGATGAGGCAATTCGGCCCTTTGAGCCAGCACCGCCATTCATTGTGATCATGGCTGATCGTCCCCTATCAATAACCCGTGCCTGCCTTCTCCCCATATCCCTTGACTCCACTAGCCCCTAGAGCTCTATCTAACTCTCTCTTAAATCCATCCAGTGACTTGCCCTCCTCTGCCCTCTGTGGCAGGGAATTCCATAAATTCACAACTGTTTGGGTGAAAAAGTTTTTTCTCACCTCAGTCTTAAATGACCACCCCTTTATTCTAAGACTGTGGCCCCTGGTTCTGGACTCGCCCAACATTGGGAACATTTTTCCTGCATCCAGTCCTTTTATAATTTTATATGTTTCTATAAGAATCCCTCTCATCCTTCTAAACTCCAGTGAATGAAAGCCTAGTCTTTTCAATCTTTCCTCATATGACAGTCCCACCATCCCAGGGATCAATCTCGTGAACCTACGCTGCACTGCCTCAATCACAAGGATGTCCTTCCTCAAACTAGGAGACCAATACTGTACACAATACAGAGGTGGATGACCTATTTCCCTTTGGGGAACGTCAACACAGGTGGCAGGCCTGTGAGGAGATAATGCTCACCTAGAGCGTGTCTCTCTGAATATAGAAAGGCTTTGTTAACCTGATAAAGTTCAACCATCACTAATATTATGGTTCACCAGCACATTGTATTCTGTATCCAAAATGCATTCTGACCTATATGACCATATTGTGCCGATTCAGGTCTCCTGACCTTTGTTGAGTTCTGAGGCTGTTATCACTACTGCATCACTTTGTATCAGAAACACACCCATATTGATGGATTAATGTAACCTTAAAATGTTTGGAATGAATAACTCACCATGTTAACATTCAAAACAAAAATGTGTAATCTTTAACGCAGTCATTTCTGTCAATCCACTTATTATTAAACAATCTGTATATTAGATTGATTATAGGCACAAAATGCTGCAAGCAGAACGTGCAGCATCTCTGGGTAGAAAGAATGGGTGCCGTTTCGGGTCGAGACCCTTCTTCAGACTGAGAGTCAGGAGAGAGGGAGACATAGAGATAAGGAAGGGTAAGCTAATGAAGGCCATCAATCCGGGAAACACTGTTGGTGCGAAATATATTAATTTACATAACTTATTTGATAAAGTGTCACATTATAGACAATAGACACAAGGCTTGGATAGAGTGGATGTGGAGAGGATGTTTCCACTGCTGGGAAAGTCTAGGACTGGAGGTCATAGCCTCCGAATTAAAGGACATTCCTTTAGGAAGGAGATGAGGAGGAATATGTTTATGGCAGAGATAGATTAATTCATGATTAGTACGGGCATCAGGGGTTATGGGGAGAAGACAGGAGAATGGGGTTGAGAGAGAAAGATGAATCAGTCATGATTGAATGGCGGACTAGACTTGATGGGCCGAATGGCCTAATCCTGCTCCTTTCACTTATGAACATGAATTTAACACTTGGAATGTGTTATTGCTAGTTATCAGAATTTATAAATTATCAGGATTATATAGATTATCGTTATCAGAATTTGTCCAGCTACCTCCAAAACTACAAATACATACCGGTTTGTAGGTTAATTGGCCCAATCAATTGTCTCCTAAGTTCTACTTATTCATATTGAACATATGCTCGTTTTGTGAAAGTTAAATTGAGAATAAAATTAGCATGCAGGTACAGCAGGCAGCGAAGAAAGCAAATGGCATGTTGGCTTTCATAACAAGAGGAGCAAAGAGGTCCTTCTGCAGTTGTACAGGGCCCTAGTGAGACCACACCTGGGGTATTATGTGCAGTATTGGTCTCCAGATTTGAGGAAGGACATTCTTGCTATTGAGGGAGTGCAGCTATTAAGGGAGTTCACAAAGTTTATTCTTGCTATTGAGGGAGTTTACAAGGTTAATTCCCGGGATTGCGGGACTGTCATACGCTGAGAAAATGGAGCGGCTGGGCTTGTGTACTCTGGAATTTAGAAGGTTGAGAGGGGATCTTATTGAAACATATAAGATTATTAAGGGTTTGGACACGCTAGAGGCCGGAAACATGTTCCCGATGTTGGGGGAGTCTAGAACCAGGGGCCACAGTTTAAGAATAAGGGGTAAACCATTTAGGACAGTGACGAGGATACACATTTTCACACATTATGTGAGTCTGTGGGATTCTCTGCCTCAGAGGGCGATGGAGGCCGGTTCTCTGGATACTTTTAAGATAGAGCTAGATAGGGCTCTTAAAGATAGCGGAGTCAGGGGATATGGGGAGAAGGCAGGAACCGGTTACTGATTGTGGATGATCAGCCATGATCACATTGAATGGCGGTGCTGGCACGAAGGGCCGAATGGCCTACTCCTGCACCTATTGTCTATTGTCTATTGTCTATATATCCTCAAGTTTAGTTTAGATCTTTATTCCTTCATTTTTATTATATTTATTAATATTCATTTTCTGAGATTTGGGTGTTGAGGGCAGGCGCTGTATTAATGGCCCATGTGAAGGGAATGGAGGACTACCACCTTGACCAGCTGAGGTTCTTCTGATGAAGGCATTCTCACATCCAGGATTTAGACCCAGCAATGGGGTGTGATTGCAAAGAGAACCTGGCAATGATGTTCTTCCCATGTGCCTCCTGCCTTTCTTGATGGTAGATTCTGTGGTTTTGAAAGGTGCTGTTGGAATCTGTACCCCAGGCAGGAACTGCAGTATATTTAGTACTAGTAGATCCAGCGGCCTCAGTGTGTGCCTGTGATGCAGGATACAGATGATAGACACAATGTGCTGGAGTAACTCAGCAGTTCATGCAGTTTCTCTGGAGCAAAATGCTAGGTGACGTTTCAGAACGGGAGCCTTCTTCAGACTGAAAGTAATGGGTGGATGGGGTGTGAAGTGCTGGAGGCGAGAAAAAACCAGGACCAAATTGGGCTGCTCCTGTTCTTGTCCCACCTCCTGCTCTTTACACACCCCGCAACCTTAGTTTCAGTCTACAGAAGGGCCCCGATCCAAACATAACCTACCCTTTTTCTCCAGAGATGCTGCATGACCCGCTGAGTTACTCCAGCACTTTGTGTCCATCTTTGGTATAAACTGGCATCTACAGTTTTTTGTTTTCTACATGGAGGAAAACGAAGTCTGAGGAAGGGTCTTGACCCCAAACGTCACCAATTCCTTCTCTCCAGAGATGCTGCCTGTCCCGCAGACTCTGCACTCATTGAAATGCAGGGCATTCATGGAGTTTTCAACTCCCATAAAAGGCCTGTCTAACTTGGTGATTTTTTTCGGTGACTGCCAGCATCAGTGGCTGATGTATCAGGTCACCGAAACATTTGTGGGGTGATGCGGCGTGACACGGCGTGATGACGTATTGACGTGTGGTGTTTTTTCAAGTGTCGCAACATTTTTTTTGTTGCCGCTGGATTTTGAAATGTTCAAAATCGTTCGGCGACACCGAAAAATTCGCCAAGTGCAACAGGCTCTTAACCCGTTCCATTGTTCACTACTATTCAAACTTCACCTTGTCAGGCCAGTCAGCATCTCTAATTAGCAGTGGGTGGAATTGACATCATCAGTTCATTCCCTCCACAGGCTAATTAGATTAGATTTAGATTAACCAGATAACAATTACAGCACAGAAACAGGCCATCTCAGCCCTACAAGACCGTGTCGAACAACTTTTTCCCTTAGTCCCACCTGCCTGCACTCATACCATAACCCTCCATTCCCTTCTCATCCATATGCCTATCCAATTTATTTTTAAATGATACCAACGAACCTGCCGCCACCACTTCCACTGGAAGCTCATTCCACACCGCTACCACTCTCTCAGTAAAGAAGTTCCCCCTCATGTTACCCCTAAACGTCTGTCCCTTAATTCTGAAGTCATGTCCTCTTGTTTGAATCTTCCCTATTCTCAAAGGGAAAAGCTTGTCCACATCAACTCTGTCTATTCCTCTCATCATTTTAAAGACCTCTATCAAGTCCCCCCTTAACCTTCTGCGCTCCAGAGAATAAAGACCTAACTTATTCAACCTATCTCTGTAACTTAGTTGTTGAAACCCAGGCAACATTCTAGTAAATCTCCTCTGTACTCTCTCTATTTTGTTGACATCCTTCCTATAATTGGGCGACCAAAATTGTACACCATACTCCAGGTTTGGTCTCACCAATGCCTTGTACAATTTTAACATTACATTCCAGCTTCTATACTCAATGCTCTGATTTATAAAGGCTAGCATACCAAAAGCTTTCTTTATCACCCTATCTATATGAGATTCCACCTTCAAGGAACTATGCACGGTTATTCCCAGATCCCTCTGTTCAACTGTATTCTTCAATTCCCTACCATTTACCATGTACGTCCTATTTTGATTTGTCCTGCCAAGGTGTAGCACCTCACATTCATCAGCATTAAACTCCATCTGCCATCTTTCAGCCCATTCTTCCAAATGGCCTAAATTACTCTGTAGACTTTGGAAATCCTCTTCATTATCCACAACACCCCATATCTTCCTCCTCCATAAATGAGGCTCGCACCAGGGTCTCTTCCATACCCCGCAACACTGCTCTCTCTCCCCATCCCCGCACTCGCAACAAGGGCCGAGTCCCCCTAGTCCTCACCTTTCACCCCACCAGCCATCACATACAAAAAATAATCCTCCGTCAGTTTCGCCACCTCCAACGTGACCCCACTACTGGCCACATCTTCCCATCTCCCCCCATATCTGCCTTCCGCAAAGACCGCTCCCTCCATAACTCCCTTGTCAATTCTTCCCTTCCCTCTCGCACCACCCCCTCCCCGGGCACTTTCCCTTGCAACCGCAAGAGATGCAACACTTGTCCCTTTACCTCCCCCCTCAACTCCTTTCAGGGACCCAAGCAATCGTTCCAGGTGCGACAGAGGTTTACCTGCATCTCTTCCAACCTCATCTATTGCGTCCGCTGCTCTAGATGTCAGCAGATCTATATCGGTGAGACCAAGCGGAGGTTGGGCGATCGTTTCGCCGAACACCTCCGCTCGGTCCGCAATAACCAAGCTGACCTCCCGGTGGCTCAGCACTTCAACTCCCCCTCCCACTCCATCTCCGACCTCTCTGTCCTGGGTCTCCTCCATGGCCACAGCGAGCAGCACCGGAAATTGGAGGAACAGCACCTCATATTCCGTTTGGGGAGTCTGCATCCCGGGGGCATGAACATCGACTTCTCCCAATTCTGTTAGTCCTTGCTGTCTCCTCCCCTTCCTCAGCTCCCCTGCTGTCTCCTCCCACCCTCCAGCCTTCCGGCTACTCCTCCTTTTCCCTTTCTTGTCCCCACCCACCCCCACCCCTGATCAGTCTGAAGAAGGGTTTCGGCCCGAAACGTTGCCTATTTCCTTCGCTCCATAGATGCTGCTGCACCCGCTGAGTTTCTCCAGCTTTTCTGTGTAACCTTCGATTCTCCAGCATCTGCAGTTCCCTCTTTAACACTGTGTACACTCTACTGCGTTATCTCTTCAAGATATGCCTACCTTGAAGAAGTTCTCCTCTTCTCTCCGGAGACAGTTTCACAACCTCCTCTCTAACTGTCCCCCATCTGTGATCCCTCCTGCCCTCCAACTGTACGACCACATTCTTACCCAGACTCGATACCACAGCCACATCTGCTTCCTCGGGGCCTGCCTGCGCCTCCATCTCATACCCCATGGCTTCCAGCTACAGTTCCCTACCTCCCAGTTCGGACCCCAACCGGACCATCGGTACCGACTGGCCATCCACCGGCATACCCAGCAATTCTCCAACCGGGCACTGAGATCCACCCTGGCCGCGATGCGTCGGCACCAGCAGGAACTCACATCTACCCTACCTGAACTTCAGGCCTCACTTACCCAGACCTGCAACGGACCCCAATTATATTTTATCCGCCGGAAGATCCACCGCTTCAATCAACAAGTCCTGGCCCATCTGAACTACACCAAGGACCTCAAATTATCCCGCCTCCAGGCCTCTCCCGACGGCCCGCAACACCCGCAGACTCCGGGCCCCAACTCTACCCTGCATCGCCTGCCCGAGTCCCGCGACGCCACGAGGAGCGCCTTCAACACTCACCAGGATGCCGCCTCCACCGACCTCCGCGCTGATGATGCCGCCGCCGACCCTCACCTGCCCACCGATAACGCCCAGCCTCGCCGCTACGGTAACTCCGACTTTCTTCTCCCCGCCGATTCCTCCGACCCTCGCCGCTCTCTGGGACAACCTAGCCTCATCGCCGCACCGGGCCTACCCTACGCCGCCGTCTCACCGGGCCTCCCCAATAACGCCGCCGGACCCGGCCTACCGGGCATCGCCGCCGGACCCGACCCCGACCCACCGGGCATCGCCGCCGGACCCGACCCCGACCCACCGGGCATCGCCGCGGGACCGGGGCCTTCCCAGCATGGCCGCTGCACCGCACCCCGCTCATCTCGTCGCCTTCCCGGGCTGGCCGAGCCTTGCCGCCGCGCCGACCATCCGCCCACCGGGACCTCCCACACATCGCCCGCGGACCCCGACTCAACCGACCATCGACGCCGAACATCGGGTCCGCTGACCCGCGCCACCGGACTCTTACCATCGGGTCCGTTGGCCCACGCCTCTGGACTACCACCATCGGGTCCGCTGATCCCCGCCACTCCACCTCCCCCCTACAACCCACAGCCGTCGCCTTACCTGGAGCCTGGACTCTCCACTGGGCCTGAAGCCCTCACGCTGCTCACTCCCTCTCTCCTGGGTTTGACTCCACTGGGTCCTAGTGCCAGTCGACCCAGCCTGGTCTAGCTCAGTGGCAGTTCGACTGAGTCTCCTCCCCCCACCCCCTCTAACTGTGTGGCCCTGCTCTTCCCCACCCACACCACAGCCCTCTCACCCCCCCCACCCCCTGACCACCCACCACCCCCCCACACCCCACACACATCGCCTCATCCCCACCTGCCTTCCTCCGGACCCAACCCCCATCCCTGTCGAGTGTTCACCACCCCCCCCGACCTCCCCCTCTCCAACCCGAACGGTCCGTCCTCAACAGAGGTCTTACCTTTGTCCCCCTCCGTCCCCACCTCAATGAATTCCGCGCACACCACGACTTGGAGCGCTTCTACCGTCGCCTCCGCCTCACAGCTTTCTTCCATGGGAAGGAGTCCTCGCCCCCCACTGATGACCCCTTTTCCCGTCTC
Source organism: Leucoraja erinaceus (assembly GCF_028641065.1). Taxonomy (NCBI): domain Eukaryota; kingdom Metazoa; phylum Chordata; class Chondrichthyes; order Rajiformes; family Rajidae; genus Leucoraja; species Leucoraja erinaceus. The sequence goes on from NC_073422.1 coordinate 232,532, forward strand.
CAACGCACCCCCTCCTCGTGGAACCCCCCTCGTGGCCAATTTCCGGCTTTAGAACTTTTTATCAATAACTGCCGTTGCGACATCAACCGCCTCAACTTCTCCACTCCCCTGTCTCACTCCAATCTCTCACCACAGGAACGTTCTGCCATCGACTCACTCCGCAACAACCCAGATTTGGTTATCAAACCCGCTGACAAGGGAGGTGCCGTGGTAGTCTGGCGCGCCGATCTCTACAAAGCTGAGGCCACGCGCCAACTATCGGACACCTCCTCCTACTTACCCCTGGACCATGACCCCACTGACGAGCACCAGGCCACCATCTCCAGCACCATCACCAACTTCATCCACTCCAATGCCCTACCCGACCGAGCCTCCAACCTCATCGTTCCCCAGCCCCGCACAGCCCGATTTTACCTTCTCCCTAAAATCCACAAACCAGATTGTCCCGGAAGACCCATTGTCTCCGCCTGTTCGTGCCCCACCGAACTCATTTCCAAATACCTTGACTCCATCCTATCACCCTTGGTTAAATCCCTCCCTACCTATGTCCAAGACACCTCAGACACTCTCCGTCGTCTCCGCGCATTCAATTCTCTAGGCCCTCACCCCCTCATCTTCACCATGGACGTCCAATCACTATACACCTCCATCCCCCACCACGATGGTCTCACAGCCCTCCGGTTCTTCCTCGACCAGAGAAGCAATCCATACCCAGCCACTGACACTCTCCTCCGCCTAGCGGAGCTGGTCCTTACCCTCAATAACTTCGAGTTCGACTCCTCCCACTTCCTCCAAATACAAGGCGTAGCTATGGGCACACGCATGGGCCCCAGCTATGCCTGCCTATTTGTAGGTTACGTCGAACAATCCTTGTTCAATACATACCAGGGCCCCATCCCCAACCTCTACCTCCGCTACATCGACGACTGCTTTGGTGCCACCTCCTGCACCCGCACACAACTGACTGACTTCATCCACTTCACCACTAATTTCCACCCGGCACTGAAATACACCTGGACCATCTCCGACACTTCCCTACCATTCCTTGACCTCACTATCTCCATTGCAGGTGATAGACTTCTAACCGACATACACTATAAACCCACTGACTCCCATGGCTATCTGGACTACACTTCTTCCCACCCTGCTTCCTGTAAGGACTCCATCCCCTACTCCCAATTCCTCCGTCTACGCCGTATCTGCTCCACGGATGAGGCGTTCCACACCAGGACATCTGAAATGTCCTCACTATTCAGGGAACGGGGGTTCCCCTCCTCCACCATAAATGAGGCTCGCACCAGGGTCTCTTCCATACCCCGCAACACTGCTCTCTCTCCCCATCCCCGCACTCGCAACAAGGGCCGAGTCCCCCTAGTCCTCACCTTTCACCCCACCAGCCATCACATACAAAAAATAATCCTCCGTCAGTTTCGCCACCTCCAACGTGACCCCACTACTGGCCACATCTTCCCATCTCCCCCCATATCTGCCTTCCGCAAAGACCGCTCCCTCCATAACTCCCTTGTCAATTCTTCCCTTCCCTCTCGGTCCACCCCCTCCCCGGGCACTTTCCCTTGCGGCCGCAGCAGGTGCAACACTTGTCCCTTTACCTCCCCCCTCAACTCCTTTCAGGGACCCAAGCAATCGTTCCAGGTGCGACAGAGGTTTACCTGCATCTCTTCCAACCTCATCTATTGCGTCCGCTGCTCTAGATGTCAGCAGATCTATATCGGTGAGACCAAGCGGAGGTTGGGCGATCGTTTCGCCGAACACCTCCGCTCGGTCCGCAATAACCAAGCTGACCTCCCGGTGGCTCAGCACTTCAACTCCCCCTCCCACTCCATCTCCGACCTCTCTGTCCTGGGTCTCCTCCATGGCCACAGCGAGCAGCACCGGAAATTGGAGGAACAGCACCTCATATTCCGTTTGGGGAGTCTGCATCCCGGGGGCATGAACATCGACTTCTCCCAATTCTGTTAGTCCTTGCTGTCTCCTCCCCTTCCTCAGCTCCCCTGCTGTCTCCTCCCACCCTCCAGCCTTCCGGCTACTCCTCCTTTTCCCTTTCTTGTCCCCACCCACCCCCACCCCTGATCAGTCTGAAGAAGGGTTTCGGCCCGAAACGTTGCCTATTTCCTTCGCTCCATAGATGCTGCTGCACCCGCTGAGTTTCTCCAGCTTTTCTGTGTAACCTTCGATTCTCCAGCATCTGCAGTTCCCTCTTTAACCCCATATCTTGGTATCATCTGCATACTTACTAACCCAAGTTACCACACCTTCATCCTTCATAAACTTCATTAGTTTAGAGATACAATGTAGAAACAGGCCCTTCGGCCCACCGAGTCCGCACCGACCAGCGATCAATTAACACTACCCTACAAACACCAGAAGCAATGTACAGTTATACTAAGCCAATTAACCTACAAACTTGTACTTCTTTGGAGTGTGGGAGGAAACTGAAGATCACCGAGAAAACCCACGCAGGTCACAGGGAGAACGCACAAACTCCGTAGAGACAGCAGCCATAGTGAGGATGGAACTTGGGTCTCTGGCGCTGTAATGCAGCAACTCTACCGCTGCGCAGCCAATCCGTAAATCAGAGCCCGTCCACTTGTATCCAACAAGGTTTGTCCTGACCCCACCTCATTCCCAGCTTTCTCCCGCTACTACGATGACTCTGAAAGAAGGATCCCAATCCAAAACATTGCATTCCTTCCATAGATGTCGCCTGACTTGCTGAGTTACTCCAACACTCTGTAGGCTCGGCGATCGTTTCGCTGAACACCTTCATTCAGTCCATCATAACCTACCTGATCTCCCGGTTGCTCAGCACTTGAACTCCCCCTCCCATTCCGAATCTGTCCTGGGCCTCCTCCATTTTCGGAGTGAACCATATGTCGCTTGGGTAGTTTGAATGTTAACTTCTCTAACTTCAGATAGCCCTTGATTTCTCTCTCCCCCTTCCCAGTTCTCCTCCAGGTCCTACTGTCTCTGCCTACTTTCTATTTTTGTCCCACCCCATCCCCCCCCCGACATCAGTCTGAAGAAGGGTCACAACCAGAAACGTCACCCAATCATTCTCTCCATTGATGCTGCATCACCCGCTGATTTATCCAGCATCAGTAGTTCTTTCTTACTGCATTTAATTCTGACAGGTTTATCCATGATTCATACTGCACATGAGAAGAATACCACTACACTCTGCTTTGACCCAATGATCTGTTTCTATGTGACAGTTTGCATATAAAAGTTTTTTTTCCACATATCTGGAGTTTAATTAAGGATTCTCCCGCCTGCGTGAAAGCTAGTTTTTCAGTTAATGTGCTTAAATTGAGCTGATCGTTTTTTGAATGCTGGGTTTTGTAAAACCCTGTGACAGGAATCTCTGCAATCTGCAGAATGCAAATGGCTCGTTCAGACTTGCGAGCTTGAAGCAACGTCAACAGTAAAGATGGCAGAGCGGAGGTGCCGGACCTGGAGAGTACGCAGGAAATATTGCATTCATGGTTTCACAACATTCCTGGATCTTGATTGATGGCTGTTTTCCCTGTTTCCTTCCTCTCATTTACTCTCTGCAATCATTCTTTTCTCTGGCTTCCTGTGTTCAGAATTTACTTGAACTGAAGAGGAGACTAGAGTGAGTTTGAAATCCTGACTTGGAATAGTACAAGTTCTCAGACAGAGACATCAGTTAATTAGATCGCAGAATGCAATGCATCAGGGGAGTGGTGGTGGAAAGTCAATAACCTGAGTGAACAGAATGTGCCACAAAGCCTTCTGTCTTTTGACCTTGCTCATAGGCATTAAATCAATGCCAATGAGGACATAACACCTTGCTGACTCAGTGCTCCCTTCCTGACTGACTGACCACAGCACCTCCAGGCCTGTGCTTCCTGTAAAGGGACTCATGTTCATTTTAAAGGGCCTATTTCCCTGCCCGTGGTTTCCCGAATGGAATGAAATGAGCAAGTTTCACCGGCTGCTGAAGCTGTGAGGGATTTTAGTTTAGTTTAGTTTAGTTTAATTTAGAGATACAGCGTGGAAGCAGGCCCTTCATTCCACCGAGTCCGTATCGAACAGCGATCCCCCGCACATTAACACTACCCTACACACTAGGGGCAATTTGAAGTTATACTAAGCCAATTAACCTACAAACATGTACTTCTTTGGAGTGTGGGAAGAAACTGAAGATCCTGGAGAAAACCCAAGCAGATCACGGGGAGAACGTACAAACTCCGTACAGACAGCAGCAGATGGAACCCGGGTCTCTGGCGCTGTAATGCAGCAACTCTACCGCTGCACCCCCGTGATGCCCATTTGTCTCCTTTCCATCTCTAGACTTCATCCGCCAATCAGAGCCCGTCCACTTGTATCCAACAAGCTTTGTCCTGCCCCCACCTCATTCCCAGCTTTCGCCCGCTACTACAATGACTCTGAAAGAAGGATCCCGATCCAAAACATTGCATTCCTTCCATAGATGTCACCTGACTTGCTGAGTTACTCCAACACTTTGCATTTTACATGAGATTCCAGCATCTGCAGTTCCTTGTGTCAACATCTACAAGACATTTGGGCAGTGTAAGGTATGATGGCAGCAGCATGGCGATAGAAACAAAGACAGGTTTACAGTCAAGCTGTTGCCAGTGTGGGTCTTCTTTATATTACAGAAGAACACTGTGTATACACAAACACATATTCTCCAGACTGATAACATAATTAATACATCACATGACACAAATCGCACCATTCTGTTACTGAAGAAGGGTCTTGACTTGAAACATCTTCCATTCCTTCTATCCAGAGATGTTTCCTGTCCCGTTAAGTGACTCCAGCATTTTGTGTCTATCTCAGTTGTTAATGGTATAATGACCATTGTATACACTACAGACAGCTGCATGAATAAGAAAGGTTCAGAGAGGTGTAGGCCACAGACGGGCAAGTGGGACCAGCTTGGTTTGGGCATCTTGATACGCATGAACAAGTTGTCTAGAAGCCCTGTCCCTGTGTTGTATGGCTCCACGACACTGCACAGATAAACACGGCTCCTCTCTGCAGGCTGCACTAAATTAAATCACCAGGGGGGCGAGGAGAAAGAATACAAAAACTAATAGGAGCAGGAGTACCCAGGGTCTGTCCTCCCATTCAATACCACCATTACATACCTGCCTCTGGTCTCAACTCCTCTGGGTCATGTTCCTATGGCCCTCAATCTTTCAAACAATAGGTTAATGTTATCTTTAAATGCCTCTTGTGTTCTCATCTTCACGACCATCTGGGCTAGAAAATATCAAGGATTAGCCACCCTCGTGAGAGGTTCCAGCACTCGTGAGTTTTAAATGACAAACTCTTACCTGTTACGTATACAATGGCTAGAATGCAACCATTGGCCTGGGCCAGTGTGGGTGAATATGTGAATGGTGGCTCAGACTACATCAAGTGTGTGGACAACCTACTAGATTCAAATATCAAAAACAACCTCTTCAATGAGTTACACAGGTCACCTGCCATTACGTTTTCATTTGCTGCAGCAGCAAAGCCCTATTTGTGTCAGGCCACTGTTTCTCATTTTTAAATGAAGGCTCAGGAAGTTCAGCATGTCCCCAACAACTCTCAGAAACTTTTACAGATGTACCATAGAAAGCATTTTATCAGGATGCATCACAGCTTGGTTTGGGAACAGCTCCATCCAAGACAACAAGAAATTGCAGCAAATTGTGGACGCAGCCCAGACCATCACACAAACCATCCTCACTCCCTTCTATTGACTCCATTTACACCTCACACTGCCTCGGCAAGGCCAGCAGCATAATCAAAAATGAGTCACACCCTGGTCACTCCCTCTTCTCCCCTCTCCCATCAGGCAAAAGGTATAGAAGTGTGAAAACACACACCACCAGATTCAGGGACACTTTCTTCCCAGCTGTTATCAGGCAACGGAATCATCCTACCACAACCAGAGAGCAGTGTTGAACTACTATCTACCTCTTTGGTAACCCTTGGATTATCCTTGATTGGACTTTGCTGGCTTTACCTTGCACTAAACGTTATTGTCTTATCATGTATCTGTACATTGTAAATGGCTCGATTGTAATCATGCATTGTCTTTCTGCTGACTGGATAGCACGCAACAAAAACAAACGCAAAAAAACAAAAGCACAATCTGAAGAAGGGTCCCGACCTGAAACATCACCCATTACCTCTCTCCAGAGATGCTGCCTGTCCCTCTGAGTTATTTCAGCTTTTTGTGTCTATCTTTGGATTAACCCAGCATCTGCAGTTCCTTCCTACACAAAAGCTTTTCACTGTACCTCGGTACACGTGACAATAAACTAAACTCAAACTAAACTTCAACTGGCAAACACAGTGACTGATTTTTACAGTTGTCTGTCCTGTAAAATGCTCCAAGCGACCAATAGATCTTCGAATTGTTACTGCACGGGAGTCGCAGCTTTGTCCCTTCAGTTCCACCTCCTCCCTGATTGCACTGCCATCCGATTGGTTCCCATCACAACCTGTACCTCCTCAGCACAAAAGTCTTCATTAAATATGTAGTTCAGGCCACCCTGACATCATTGAGCTTGATTGCCAGTTTATCCAGATGTCTCTCGCCGAAGCCAACGTGCATTGAAGCCATCATTGAGCTTCCTCACCAGATCAGCTGGATGGATAGGAGCAGCAATTGGGGCCAGAAGAGGCCCCAAGAAGGTAATCATGTTTATTTGTATTATACTTTCCTTGAGGCATGAGGAGGGTCAGGTTTACACTGCAATGTAAACATCACAAGCAATGGCTAATCCTGAACAGAATCCCCACTCTCCATACAAGAACAGCCCATCACCTGCACAAGTGGGGGATGACAGACAGCCCTGCTTGCGACTGTGGACATCCAGACCAGGCCATCCCACACATCGTGAATGACTGCCCATTGAGGCTTTTCCCTGGTGCCATCAAAGCCTTCCACCCAGTAAAGGGCCTGTCCCACCAGCATGCAATAGCATGCATCTAGCGCGTCCAAACGTGGTCGCTTGAGGCGTACGGCCTCGCGGGGCCGATCCCACTTCGATCGGCGGAGGCGTACGGAGTTGTGCGGGGCTGGTCCCTACTTCGCGCGGGGCTCCAAAAATCTTGCACTGTCCGAAAATCCCGTGCGACAATGGCCTGTCGGCCCGCAGTCACATTGAGGCCGTACGCAGCGCCTCGAAGGGCGTACGCAGCGTCTTGACAGCGTACGCCTAGCAGGTGGCATTGGGCAATTACGTCACCGCCCGACGTGCCGTTACGTGATGACGTCACCGCCCAACGCCGTGTGATGTCTAAATTCAGTCAGCCCGCCTCCTGCCCAGCTGATTGGTGAGTATGATATAAATTACGTCACGCGCAAACTTTGAGCGAACTTTGCACGTACTTACCGCGTAATTAACGCAAATTTAGTGCGAACTCCGCTTCCGTTTGGTTGGGCTAGATGCATGCAATCGCATGCTGGTTGGACAGGCCCTTAACTGTTGCTATCCTGGCGTGGACGTCTACCCTTGATCTACAACTCTAGGCTATGCAAGCCATACGCAAGAAGAAGTATGTGAAAAGGCCACTCAGAGAGTTTAAAATATTCAGGTGGTATTTGGTGCCTGGAGTAAAACTGTGCCAGATTTTTGGAAGCAACAGGAGGTGAAATAAGGTCCTGAAGCTTTGAAAATAAATTAGCATTGTTGGACAATATATTGAATTGTACTCTCAATAAATATTTGCCTGCTGAAAATGGTGCATCCTGCTGCCAGATTTTGAAATAATGAATTCATTCTTTTTTGGATCCATTGTTGGAAGGGATTTTGGTTTCAGTCCAGTACGAGATTCGCCAGCCTTGAAATCCATTATCACTTGGAGATCTGTGTTGAAATGTTTCCGCTGGGGCCAAAGCTGCATCCGTTGATTCTGGACGGTACCAGTGGGGGATGATTTACATTTGTGCACATCGTAACTTCATAATGAGAGGAGTTGAGTATAGGAGTAAAGTGGTCCTTCCACAGTTGTACAGGGCACTGGTGAGACCACATCTGCAGTAATGTGTGCAGTTTTGGTCTCCTAATTTGAGGAAGGACATCCTTGCAATTGAGGGTGTGCAGCGTAGGTTCATTAGGTTAATTCCCGGGATGGCTGGACTGTCATATGAGGAAAGAGTGGAAAGACTGGACTTGTATTCACTGGAATTTAGAAGGATGAGGGGCGATCTTATAGAAACATACAATATTATAAAAGGACTAGATAAGCTAGATGCAGGAAAAATGTTCCCAATGTTTTGGGAGTCCAGAACCAGGGGCCACAGTCTTACAATAAAGAGGAGGCCATTTAAAATTGAGATGAGAAAAAACGTTTTCACCCAGAGAGTTGTGAATTTGTGGAAAGGCAATAAGGCCAATTCACTGGATGAATTTAAAAGAGAGTTAGTTAGAGCTCTTGGGGCTAGAGGAATCAAGGGATATGGGGAGAATGCAGGCATGGGTTACTGATTGTGGATGATCAGTCATGATCACAATGAATGGCGGTGCTGGCTCGAAGAACCAAATGGCCTCCTCCTGCACCTATTTTCTATGTTTCTATGTGCTTGGCTTGGTGCAAGTATGCTACTTCTGGTCGTTACACCACTGTGGGGACTGTCATGAATAAAGCCATGCTGTTGGATATCAAGGCTGGAGCCCTTGGTAATTGTGCTTGCTACCTGCTGGAAATGGCGAGATAATATAATAATAATAATAATACATTTTATTTATGGGCGCCTTTCAAGAGTCTCAAGAATACCTTACAAACATTTAGCAGGTAGAGGAAAAACATGTAAGAGGAATGAAATAAATAGTAGAGACATGACTAGTACACAAATTAAAGACAGAATTCAATTCAAAACACAATATGAGGCAATTCATGCACAGATGAAAAGGGAGGGGGTCGTGGGGCTAAGGATAGGCAGAGGTGAAGAGATGGGTCTTGAGGCGGGACTGGAAGATGGTGAGGGACACGGAATTGTGGATCAGTTGGGGGAGGGAGTTCCAGAGCCTGGGAGCTGCCCTGGAGAAGGCTCTGTCCCCAAAACTGCGGAGGTTGGACTTGTGGATGGAGAGGAGACCGGCTGATGTGGATCTGAGGGACCGTGAGGGTTGGTAGGGGGAGAGGAGGTCAGTGAGATATGGAGGTCCAGATGGTGGAGGGCTTTGTAGGTGAGGACCAGGATTTTGTAGGTGATCCGGTGGGAGATGGGAAGCCAGTGAAGTTGTTTGAGGACTGGAATGATGTGATGCCAGGATTTGGTGTGGGTGATGAGTCGGGCGGCTGCGTTCTGGACCAGTTGGGGTCGGTTGATGTAGGTGGAGCTGATGCCAAGGAGAAGTGAGTTGCAATAGTCCAGTCGGGAGGAGATGAAGGCATGGATGAGTCTTTCAGCAGCGGGCGGTGTGAGAGAGGGTCTGAATTTGGCGATGTTGCGGAGATGAAAGAAGGAGGTTTTAATGACATGGCGGATGTGAGGCTCAAGGGAGAGGGTGGAATCAAAGATCACACCAAGGTTGCGGGCCTGGGAGATGGGGAGACAGTGGTGCCGTCGATGGTGAGAGTGGGGTTATTGATTTTGCTGAGTGTAGATTTGGAGCCTATGAGGAGGAATTCTGTCTTATCGCTGTTGAGTTTGGGGAAGTTATGTTGCATCCAGGTTTTTATAGCTGACAAACAGGAGTTGATATGGGAGAGGGGGGGGTTGTGGGGGGATTTGGTGCCGAGGTAGATCTGGGTGTCATCGGCGTAACAGTGGAAGTCCAGGTTGAAGTGGCGGAGTATCTGACCAAGGGGGAGGATGTAGATGATGAAGAGGAGGGGGCCGAGTACGGAGCCTTGGGGAACGCCTTGAGTGACTGTGGCTGTAGCAGAGGTGTGGTTGTGGAGAGAGATGAAGTGGGATCTGTTGGAAAGGTAGGAACGGAGCCAGCTGAGTGCAGAGTCTTCAATGCCGAGGTCTTTGGGTCTGGTGAGCAGGATGTTATGGTTCACTGTCTCGAAGGCTGCGCTCAGGTTGAGGAGGATGAGGATGTTGAGGGAACCAGTGTCAGCAGAGGTGAGGAGGTCGTTGAGGACTTTGAGGAGAGCAGTTTCTGGGCTATGGAGGGGGCGAAAGCCAGATTGGAGGGGTTCAAGTAGGTTATACGCAAGGAGGTGGGAATGAAGTTGCGACGCAACGATACGCTACAGGGTTTTTGAATGAAAGGGGAGGTTTGAGATTGGGCGGTAGTTAATGAGAGAGGAGGGATCAAGACCAGGTTTCTTTAAGATTGGTGTGACAGCAGCAGTTTTGAAAGCGGAGGGGACAATTCCTTGGGACAATGAGGAGTTGAAGAGATTAGTGAGGTAGGGGCAGAGAACGGGGAGGCAGGACTTCAGCAGGGGAGTGGGGAGAGGGTCGAGGGAGCAGGTAGTGGGTTTGGAAGAGCTGATGAGTTTGGAGATTTCAATAGGGGTGACCAGGTCAAACTGGGAGAGGAAGCAGTGTGGAGGAGGGGTAAGGAGGTCAGTGGAGATGTTGAAAGGAGGGGCCTTGGTAGGTGGTGGAGTAGATGCTGGGGAGTCGGGTACAGGGGATAAAGATTGATAGATGGTGCTGATTTTATCAGCGAAAAAGATTGCTTAGTGAAGGGGACTGAGGTACAATTACCCAACTTTGTGGAAGCCATGAAGGTAAAGTGCACAGTATTAGAGTTCAGTTCAGTTTGGATTATTGTCACGTGTACCGAGGTAGAGCAAAACCAGTCAGCAGGAAGTTAACCAGTCAGCAGAAAGGCACTACATGAAGGTTGTGAAGGTTAATCGCCTGCCTTCAAACTATTAGAAGTTGCCTTGAATAACAATTCATCCAACGTTGGACCTGAGCTCATATCAGATGAGAAGATACAGGGCCAAATTTGCAAGTTTGCTGATGATACAAACGTTAGTGGTTTTGCAGATAGTGAAGATGGTTATGAAAGATTGCAGCAGGATCGATTGGCCAGGTTTGCGGAGGAATGGTTGATGGAATTTAACACAGAAAAGCGTGTGGTCTTGCATTTTGGGACGTCGACCAAGATCAGGATCTACACAGTAAATGGTAGCCTCTGGGGAGTGTTGTAGAGTAGAGGGATCTAGGAGTACAGGTGCATGGTTCCTTGAAGATCGAGACGCAGGTAGATAAGCTGGTCAACAAGGCTTTTGGCACTTTAGCCTTCATCAGACTATTTAGTATAGAGGTTGGGAGATCATGTTGCAGTTGTATAAGACGTTGATGAGACCGCATTTAGAATATTGTGTTCAGTTCTGGGCACCATGTTATAGGAAATATATTGCCAAACTTGAAAGGGTTCAGAAAAGATTTACAAGGATGTTGCCAGGACTAGAGGGTGTGAACTGTGGGGAAAAGCTGAGTAGGCTGGGTCTCTATACCATGGAGAGCAGGAAAATGGGGGTAGATCTTATAGAGGTATACAAAATCATGAGATGAATAGATTGGGTAGATGCACAGAGTCTTTTGCCCAGAGTAGGGGAATCAAGTACCAGAGGACATAGGTTCAAGGTGAAGGGGAAAAGATTTAATAGGAATCTGAGGGTAACTTTTACACAAAGGGTGGTGGGTGTATGGAACAAACTGCCAGAGGAGGTAGTTGAGGCTGGGACTATCCAATTGTTTAAGAAACAGTTGGACAGGTTTGGAGGGATATGGACCAAGCACAGGCAAGTGGGACTAGTGTAGCTGGGACATTGTTGACCGATATAGGCAAGTTGGGCCGAAGGGCCTGTTTCCACACTGTATTACTCTATGACTCTATGACGCTAAGTGTAAGAAGGAACTGCAGATGCTGGTTTAAATCGAAGATAGACACAAAATGCTGGAGTAACTCAGCGGGACAGGCAGCATCTCTGGAGAGAAGAAATGGATGATGTTTCGTGTTGAGATCCTTCTTCAGACTGATGTCAGTTAAGGTTGATGTAATTGATGACCCAACAAAGTTGCAAGTGAGGTTGCCATGATGGGGGAAGCAGGAGAGAAAAGAGAACATATGTGATAGGGCGCACACCAAAGTTGACAAGATAACAATTACTTGTACAAATTAATACAGAAACAATTTTAAAGATAACAAAATTGAAATCAAATCGTACAGCCAATTCTGTACAGCAAAAATGATTTTTATATGAAAAGAAATAAATGTGTTACTTGCATAGAAGAATATGATCCAAAGATTCAATATGCGCAGTGGGTGTGTGCTAAGAACTTGATTGTATTGTGCTACGACTCAATCCAGTTACACACTCAAAAATATGGGCAATACCATTGAAGTTCCATGTTAGTCTCTCCCTGTGTTTTGAATCCCTTTTGTTTGAACATAAACCAGAACCTTTTATTTATCTATTGCTTAATAATCTGCCACTACATTTATCCACCTTACTAATTATTTGACAGAATAACATTTAGAAGATTCTTGGTCCAGTAGATATTTGTTGTTGAACAGATCAAATAGGAAAGCTTTCAATTAATATTATCCATCTTACCCTGTAACTGTAAATCAGACCATTGTACCTATGTGAGAAGCTAAAACGTGAACTTGGATAGAGTAGATGTGGAGAGGATGTTTCCACTATTGGGAGAGTCTAGGACTAGAGGCCATAGCTTCTGAATTAAAGCACATTATTTTCGGAAAGGTGATGAGGTGGAATTTATTTTATCAGGGTGGTTAATCTGTCGAATTCTTTGCCACAGAAGGCTGTGGAGGCCAAGTCACTACAGCGTTGAGTTAGGTAACACAATAAGTTATGTAACTGGAGACAAAATATAGAAAGGAATAGAGGCGAACAGTGCGTGTGAGCAAAACTGAAATAGTTGGTGTTCAGCATGGAGTCTTCTATCTTGGAAACCCATATTAAGATATGTCCTTAATGTCGAGAGACCAGGGGCAATGGAGGAGCATTCAAGTTCAGGTTAGTTGCAAGAGATTACAAGGGATGTGGGACACACAGGCTGGGCCAGCATTTAATCACTCATCCCGACTTCCCTCAAGAAAATGTTGGTGAGCTGCCTTCATGAACCTTGAGGTTCAGTTCACCCGCTATAATGTCGGAGAGAGAGAGTTCTAGGACTTTGACTCAACAACAGGAGTACACTCCAGATGCAGAAGAAAACGCGGATAATTTTTACGTCCCCATGAATAATTTTCATGTCGGAGAGAACAAGTTGTGGAGAAGTAAGAGAGGAAATGGTACTGATTAGATTGCCATGAGAGTCAGCATTGACATGACAAGCCATGTATCCCCCTTCAGTGTGAAAAGTAATAAATAAGAACTGGAAGCAAAAGTAATGAAGGTATAGACCTCGGGGCAGAAGAGGCTCTTCACTGAATGATCCACCCTTGTTGCAATGTTCCTTTGGTCCAGGAATACAGTTAAATCATTGTACTTAGCTCCAGCAAAGCAAATGACAATCTACTGCACTGCTGAAAATGATCATCAGTTGACGGCTCAAATCATTGAGAAGTGAGTTCGCAAAATGCACCCATTTACAAATCCAAGTTCCTTTGATAGTACAGACGGCATATTTATAAATGCTGGTCTACGTTTCATACTTTGCTGAATCCTACACTAACACTGCCTCGTCTCCATGGTTGTTTGGACCCATGCCTAATATCTAAGGTGACTGCAGAGTGCCAAGAACATTTTGTGCTGAAATGTCAGATTGTAAATTGGCAAAGGGATTTCCAGATTTTCTGCCTGTGTAAATTAGAGGCAGAGTTTATCACTATCTGGGACAGTCTTCCAATTTTAACATCAAATTCAGGATCATTTAAGGTCAATTGTCTTTCCAATGTGCTTTTATATTTTATTTCTCTCAATGAGGGCAGCTAGCAATCTTTATGAAGTATGTTTTCACTACACTATCTATAGACAATGCACTCTGAGGATTTATGGAGAATGAAATTGAAGATATTGCTGAAAAGACAAAGAGAAGGGTTAAAAGAATACTTTTTCAGGTGCTGGATCGTGATGTGGAATGATCAATGGTATACAGTAATGAAATGGAATCTACACAGCTTTAAAAATTCTAATAGAGAAATATTCAAAATCACAGTTTTTCCTCATAAAGGAGTATAATCTTGTCAGAGCAGTAATGAATGGTGAGCTCTGTTGAAAACTCGCATTTGTGGAGGTCATTATTAACTTTATTGATGAAATCAGTTGTTTAGTTTATAAATAGAATGAAAATTATAAGAAAAGCAAGCTAGGTACTCCTAGAAACATAGAAGCATAGAAATTAGGTGCAGGAGTAGGACATTCGGCCCTTCGAGCCTGCACCGCCATTCAATATGATCATGGCTGATCATCCAAATCAGTATCCTGTACCTGCCTTCTCTCCCTACCCCCTGATCCCTTTAGCCACAAGGGCCACATCTAACTCCCTCTTAAATATAGCCAATGAACTGGCCTCAACTACCTTCTGTGGCAGAGAATTCCAGAGATTCACCACTCTCTGTGTGAAAAATGTTTTTCTCATCTCGGTCCTAATAGATTTCCCCCTTATCCTTAAACTGTGACCGTCTTATTCTGGACTTCCCCAACATTGGGAACAATCTTCCTGCATCTAGCCTGTCCAACCCCTTAAGAATTTTGTACGTTTCTATAAGATCCCTCAATCTTCTAAATTCTAGCGAGTACAAGCCGAGTCTATGCAGTCTTTCTTCATATGAAAGTCCTGACATCCTAGTAATCGGTCTGGTGAACCTTCTCTGTTCTTCCTCTATGGCAAGAATGTCTTTCCTCAGATTAGGAGACCAAAACTGTACACAATACTCCAGGTGTGGTCTCACCAAGACCCTGTACAACTGCAGTAGCAGTAGCAGTGGCTACATGAAAAACTTTGGTCAGGCAGTGTTTACCAATTCAGATAACACGCTTTTTCAGTCGTGGGCAGAAGTAACTCCAAGAGACTGCTTGAGATACAGGCCCATATGAAGCTTTCCAAAAAGGGGGGTGGCATGATAGGATTACAAAAATGTTTATGTGAAATAATGTGTGTGCTGCGCACATCATGAGCACGAAGCGTGAAATCCCTCGATGTCGGGGTCCAGGGCCCTTAAGCGGGCCCTGGAAGCTCTGGGGTTTTAGATGCTCTCTGATGCAATCTGTGTCTTATTTTCTAGCATTTTTGCACCAGATTTATGACCAATATTTCAGAAATTAACAGGAATCTGAGAGGTAGCTTTTTCAAACAAAGGGTGCTGGGTGTATGGAACGAGCTGCTAGAGGAAGTAGTTAAGGCTGGGACTATCCTAAAGTTTAAGAGACATTTGGACACGTACATGGATAGGACAGGTTTTGATGGATATTGGCCAAACGCGTGTGAGTGGGACTAGTGTAGATGGGACATTTTGGTTGGTGTGGGCAAGTTGGGCTGAAGGGCCTGTTTCCGCACTGCATCATTCTATGACTCTAAAAAGTTAAGAAGAGAAATGCATGTAGATAAGTAGAGCAGATTTGAAAGAGGAGTGGAATGTAAAGGTAGAAAGGAACATAGGAAAGGAGGGGGAAGGGTGGGCTTGGGCAGATGGGTGAAGGGAAAATAATGCTGGAGTAACTCAGCGGGTCAGGCAGCAACTGTGGAGAACATGGATAGGTGACATGTCACAGATTGCTGGAGTAATTCAGCGGGCCAGGCAGCATCTCTGGAGAACATGGATGGATGACATGTCACAGAGTGCTGGGGTAACTCAGTGGGTCAGGCAGCATCTGTGGAGAACATGGATGGATGACATGTCACAGAGTGCTGGAGTAACTCAGTGGGTCAGGCAGCATCTCTATAGAAAAGGTATAGATTATATTTCGGGTCAAGACCCTTCTTCAGTAATATTCATGTATAGACAATCCTGAATATTACACAAACCATCGTGAGCTACTTTGTTACGGTGCTTGCCCTGTCCTATAACGTCTCTGCTGCCTTGGGTGATGCAGGACAGGACACAAGCTTTGGGACATGATGTGAAGCTGTTGCAATCTTTCACAGCCTGGTAAAAACCTGGATGGAGTGGATGTGAATGTGGAGAGGATGTTTCCACTAGTGGGAGAGTCTAGGGCCAGTGGCCACAGCCTCAGAATTAAAAGACATTCCTTTAGGAAGGAGATGAGTAGGAATTTCTTAATTCAGTGGGAGGTGAACTGTGGAATTTATTGCCACAGACAGCTGTGGCAATAAAGTCAATGGACATGTTTCAGGAGGGGATTGATAGATTCTTGATTGATACGGATTACAGAAGTAATGGGGACAAGGCAGGAGAATGGGTTTGAGAGGAAAAGATAGATAGTCATAGAGTGATACAGAGTGGAAACAGGCCCTTCGGCCCAGCATGTCCCATCTGCACTAGTCCCACCTGCCCACGTTTGATCCATATCTCTCCAAACCTGTTTTATACATGTACCTGTCTAACTGTTTCTTAAACGTTGCGATAATCCCTGCCTCAACTATCTCCTCTGGCAGCTTGTTCCATACACCCACCACCCTTTGTGTGAAAAAGATACTCCTCAGATTCTTATTAAATCTTTTCCCCTTCACCCTAAACCTATGTCCTCTGCTCCTCGATTCACTTACTCTGGGCAAAAGACTCAACCTGATGTATTCAAATCATGATTTTATACACCTCTATTAGATCATCCCTCATCCTCACGCGCTCCATGGAATAGAGTCCCAGCCTACTCCATCTCTCCCTACAGCTCAGGCCCTCAAGTCCTGGCAACATCCTCGTAAATCTTCAGTACCCTTTCCAGTTTGATGACATCTTTCTTATAACATGGTGTGCAGAACTGAACATAATACTCTAAATGCAGCCTCATCAAAGTCTTATACAACTGCAACATGACCTTATAACCTTTATTCTCAGCCTGACCCGCTGAATTACCCTAGCACTCTGTGAAACGTCACAGAACAGGGCAAGATTCGCAAGTTTGCTGATGATACAGAAGTGAGTGGTTTTGCAGATTGTGAAGATGGTTGTGAAATATTGCAGCAGGATCTGGATCGATTGGCCAGGTGGGCGGAGAGGAATGATTGATGGAATTGAATACAGAGAAGTGTGAGGTGTTGCATTTTGTGACATCGAACAAGGGCAGGACCTATACAGTAAATGGTAGGCCGCTGGGTAGTGTTGTAGAGCAGACAGATCTAGGAGTACAGGTGCATGGTTCCTTGAAGGTCGAGTCACAGGTGGTCAAAAAGGCTTTTGGCACTTTGGTCCTTCATCATTCAGAGTATTGAGTATAGAAGTTGGGAGGTCATGTTGCAGTTGTATAAGACGTTGGTGAGACCACATTTAGAGTATTGTGTTCAGTTCTGGGTACCATGTTATAGGAAAGATGTCAAACTGGAAAGGCTACAGAGAAGATTTATGGGGATGTTGCCAGGACTAGAGGCTGTGAGCTATAGGGAGAGATTGAGTAGGCTGCGACTCAATTCCATGGAGCGCAGGAGGATGAGGGGAGATCTTATAGAGGTGTACAAAATCATTAGAGGAATAGATCGAGTAGATGCACAGAGTCTTTTGCCCAGAGTAGGGAAATCGAGGACCAGTGGACATGGGTTCAAGGTGAAGGGGAAATGATTTAATAGGAATCTAAGGGGTAACTTTTTCACACAAAGGGTGGTGGGTGTATGGAACAAGCTGCCAGAGGAGGTAGTTGAGGTTGGGACTATCCAATAATTTAGGGAACAGTTAGACAGGTACATGGATAGGACAGGACAGGAGGGATGTGGACCAATCACAGGTAATTGGGACTAGTGTAGCTGGGACATCGTTAGATGGTGTGGGCAAGTTGGGCCGAAGGGCCTGTTTCTCCACTGTCACTGTGAATCTATGACTGTATCCATGTTCACCAGAGATGCTGCCTGACCTGCTGAGATACTCTGACACACTGTTGGCGCGGTGTTTGAGGCTGGAGCAGATGGGAACACCAGGGAGGCAATGGTGTTTAGAGAATGGGTCTGATTTTCAACTAAAGCAGGGTCGTGTGCTAACCCAAAGGCTCTGGTCGAGTTGATGAAGAGTGTGTAGAGTTGGCGTTGCTTATAGTTGTGCGGGATAGGGACCTGCAGGGCGGTGAGCTCTGCCTTCAGCTGGGTGGCAGTCCAGTGCTTGGGTGCCGGGGGCTGTATGTGGGGCTGGGGCGGAGTGGCCGGGCGGGTGTAGGGGTGGCCGCTGTGTGAAGCTCGGTCTCTGGCGCCTTGCAGCCAGCTCTCCACTCTCTGCCTTCTCAGCGGCTCTTCATGGACGGGCTCCTCGGGTCAATCTGTCAAAAAGTGAACAACATCAGGAGTAAAAACTAATTAATTGAGACCTGGAGTGAAAGTCCTCTGGACCTGACAAGCTACTTAATACAATAACTAGCCGCTAGAGGGTGGGACATGGGAGACAATTGAGACCATGGTGACGTCTGGCAGCAGCGGCAATAATAAATGATTTCAATTGCCGCTGATGAGCTCAAGGGAACGGTGCGGGAGGTGACATTTCCAGCTCAGCCACATGTCATCAATCAGTAAACGTGACATCGTCACATCACGCACCATGACTCATTTCACCTTTCTGTGGCTGGCTGTGAGCTGTGGTGGAGGCCAGTGCTGTGGTGGAGGCCGGGGCTGTGGTCGAGTCCTACCCAAGCCCAAACGCTAACCACACTCGATATTCCGTTATTCACCTCACTGCAACCGAGGTAGAGACACACCTCAAACATCCCAGCGTACAAAACCTACAAAACGGTTTCCCTAAACACCAATTTGTGTTTTACTCTGGAAATAAAAGGGGGGGGGGGGGGGGGGGGGGGGGGGGGGGACCCCACCCATTGCAGCCCCCTACGGACGGCCATGAGTAATTTGCAAATTGCTGCAGTTTGCTGCCCATTGCATTAGGGAAGTCATTGGCATTCTTCATTCAAAGAGAGCAAACAAGAGCTAACCCTCTTTCGGCAAAGTGAATACGTCCCAGCGTCCTTGGGTACGACTAGCCAGGTGCACATCACATTACGGGTCTGACGTAAGGTGTACCCACTTCCTCAGTGGGCAAAGAATCACCAGGTCAGTGCCATCTGCTGGCTGGCGTTGAGATGGCTTCACCCTACATGCTACTCTGCCAGCTTAGCTTGAACCATGAATGTAAGGCGTAGTGTGGCATTTATGCCAGTCCACCCCAGGTCGACAATGAAAGCTTTGATGCCACACAGAATGTGATCAAACAGATGACTGATGTGCTGAACCAACACTTGGCTGCCTGGCTGCCCGAGAGTGCACTATTGTGATCAGCAGAGCAAGATCAGTTTCAAGGTTGTCTGTTACTACCTTGGCAAGAGGACAAAGTACTTTCTGGCAGACTGATGGAGCAATCCTGGGTAGTGAGCAAGTAGTTTAGTTTAGTTTGGAGATAAAGCATGGAAACAGGCCCTTCGGCCCACCAAGTCCGCGCTGACCAGCGATCACCCGTACACCAGTTCTACCCTACACACTAGGGAAAGTTTACACAAGCCAATTAACGCACAAACTGCACGTCTTTGGAATGTGGGAGGAAACCGGAGCACCCAGGAAAAGCCCACGCAGTCACAGGGAGAACATACAAACTCCACACAGACAGCACCTGTTGTCAGGATCAAACCCAGATCTTTGGGGTTGTTAGGCAGAAACTCTACCGCTGTACCGCTGTACCGCCCATGACACAATGCTTGGCACATTGCACAGTGCACACATTCAGTACTTTCTCCTGCTTGCCTACATTTGTTTCAGGCTGCAATTGAACAACCCCTGTATGTGCAAGAGATTGGGACAGGGATAAAATAAAGGGCAAGACACCAGACATTCTTCTTCTATGATAATTCAACTTTCCTTGAGTTTGGGAATGACAGTAACATCAGTGTTATAGCTGTACATACCCTCTATGTTCTTGTCCAAGTTCTGACCTGCACCCTTTGTAATCTTGCATCTGCCTTGGGCTTCAAACCAGTGGATGGAGCATCACTTTGGTGACTCGCTCTATCCTCTTTCCCAATTGCAGTTTCTGTGCCGGAGGCCAATCCATCAACGCCTGTTGGTCACCTCCCAGGTGAATCTTCCCTAAATGCAATGTAGCTGAAAAGTTGCACTTCATTGCCAAATTGCTTGCTCTCTCCAGCATCCCCTTTGATTTTCAACTAATTTGCTATACCCTCATTTTGGGATTGAGGAATGCAGCCTGATTTACTTCCACGGACACCCCACCCTTTGTCTAGTTTATCATATTAGCATTGCATGTTGTCCTCATACAATGGCAATACAGCACACATTTACAATTGAGTTATGTTTCAGTGTTGATTCTGCCGTGCCCCACCTCCCTTTGATTGAACTGCGCCCATTCTATTTATTCATTGCCAATTGCCTGAATTAACTAGATGCTGGTTTTCGTGAAGAAAGATACGAAATGCTGGAGGAAAGAGCCTGTCCCACTTCGCCATCATTTGCGCGTCATTTACGCGACCTCGTCGTTGCGTTGAGACGCATGGGTAACGTGTGGGCCACGTGGGATGGTCGCATGGAGAAGCGCGGAAGGGTATGGAGTTGCGCACGGTATCGCGCGGCGTTCCGGGATTTTGTAGGGCACAAGATCTTCGCACACCTCCTTCGTGACATATTGCGTACGCACACAGGCATATTGTGGTCGCACGCAGGTATCCTGACCTCGTACATGTAGCGCGTGGTGGCGCATGGTTACGTCACCGTACGCCGCTGCGCACCGCCCATAGGCAGTCGGCCACAATGAGAAAATAATTACGCCAAAAATATCAATCAATTTAAGGGTAATGCCTGCAGAGTAACACCTTAATAAGTATTGTTGAAACCTCCTTCGTTAAGGATGTTTCAAAAGTTAACATCCAGGTAAGGAGTGTAGATTTTATATTACAAAAGAACACTAGTAACCAAATTATTTTTTTTTTTAAATAACCACCAACAATTTTACTAACACCATTTAAAAAAAAAATTGGAAACTAATTCTTAAGCTGGGTTCAAACCCTCACACTGCTATAATGAATACAATTTTGTGTTTGTTGGGAGTAATTCAGAAAGTTTAAAATAAATGAATTTTTCCAGCAAACAATAATTTTATCAATGTTTTACGTAACAAATGATGTCAATACACTGACTAATTGTACTTGTAGAGCAGATAAAATATTTGAAGGCGCTTGATGAGGGGTGATGACGCCCGCGACTGTCGTGCGTAAGTCACTACCGGCCTGGCGTGTAAATGACGGCCAAGTGGGACAGGCCCTTAACTCAGCGGGACAGGCAGCATCTCTGGAGAGAAGGAATGGGTGACGTTTCAGGTCGAGACCCTTCTTCCAATTTGGTGTCACATAGTAAAAGCCAATCTGTTTACAAGCTCATCTTTGTCATGCAATGGTGATATGATAAAAATTAATCAGGGGTTGTCTCCAAATTTGTAAAAGTAATTAATGGGTTTCATTCCTATAACATCTGATCATTCACACTGCTAAAGACTTTGCAGAATTTGGAGCTGAGGTGCTATGAATTACAGAGCCTTATCGCCAGTCAAAACGACAAGAGTTATAGGGAGATGGTTACATTTTAGCAAATTCACACTGCTCAAATTCACTTTTGTCCAAATTATGCTTGTTACTAGAATGCTGAATATAATGCGAATTGCCCCTATTGTAGGAGGGTGGTAGAGGAATTTTGGATGAAGCACTGTATGAAATTGCTGCCAGATTCCTCCTTGACTTTGCATGCAGGCCTTGTGGATGTTTTCCAACATGCCAAGCATGTTATTGGACATCACCCTCAGAAGGTCACTCAGTCAGAGCCCTGGTCTGACTCCTCTGCAGCAGGACTGATGTATGACCTTGCATGATCATTGTACCTTAGCCTGCTGAGCTCCACATTAAAGAATTAGTGACACAAACACATGCCTGCCTCAAGAAGTGAGAGTTGGAAAATATATAATTTTGGACTTTTTTCGCATAAATTTCATTGGAGTAAATTTCTATTTCATACTCCGATTTTTTTGGTGGCAGTTTGCAAATTCCGTAAGAGCAATTTTATCTGCTCTGCAAGTACAACTAACCAGCAAGCAAGAATGTCATTGTCCTATCTGGGACACATGACAATAAACTCTCTTGACTTGACTTGACTTGGCTTGGCAATTTGTCTTTTGGTGAAAAGGTGTAGAGAGGGTAGAAGGCCACCCCTGAGAGTCCATGCGGAGGAGGGTTGGCGGAGATGGTAGGAAGGGTCATCACAAGGACTCCTTCCCAGAGAAAAAGGCACAGAGTCAGAGGCGATGGAAGAAAGGTTGAATGTCATGGCGGGCCTGGAACCCGTTGAGATGGGGACAGAGGGATACAAAGGTGAGGCCTCTATTGAAGGCAGATCGTTAATTATCGGAAGAGTCTGTATGGTTGCAACCATGTCAAGGTTGAGGAGGGGCAGGAGCGTGGACAGAGGTTGAGGTGAGATTGTGGGGGGATGATGGGGGTTCAGAGAGGAGGATGATGAGGAGTAGTGTAGGGGTTTGGGGAAGTCGGGGAAACCTGGCTAAAAGAGGGGGGTAGCCCAATGGAATGATTACCAAGGTTCCCTCAGGAGAAGGGAAGCAGCAGGACTCAGGAGAGTCGGACTCAGTCTGTAGAAGGGTTCCAACCCGAAACATCAACCATGCTTATTGTCCGGATATGCTGCCTGACCAACTGAGTTACTCCAGCACTTTGTGACTATCTGCTGAGAGAACACTTGGTTCCAATTCCACAACATATAGAATGAATACCATTTGAAGAGAGTTCTAACATTGTTCTCTTTAACATTACAGCATCATGGATCGGGAGGTAGCTTTGATGACAGAAATGGATAAAGTCAAAAAGGAAGCTAGTAAGTAAAAGAATAAGTTTCCTTTATCACAGCTGGTCGCAAGAAAACTGTAATACTTGCTTCAGGCTTGTGTTTATTAGTGGCCCACACAGTTTGCTGCAGCAACAATGTTAATCCTGCTTTGTACAGTTGTTGATGTTTCTGCTTCATGTCTAGTTGTCTTTCAATGTTGTACATATGTGTATTCTGTGGATGCAGGTCTGCGACATCATCTCATGGTGCAAGCAAAAGCTGATGGCATTTAATGATGGCATTTTCAACTGTAAACCTAATGGGTGATATATTTTAAAAAATGTTCTGTGACTGAATACTGATATCAATGATGCAATTCCCAGCTATTGGGTGAATGGGGATGGGAATCCAGTCCAGAGGAAGTCAGGGGTTATGGAGCAAAGGCAGGAGGATGTGGTTGAGAGGGAAAGGCAGATCAGCCATGATAGAGTGGCAGAGTAGACAATGGGCCAAATGGCCTAATTCTTCTCCTAGAAGTTATGAACTAATGAACTTGCAGTGCAGCAGCACAGCCTTCAGCTGATTGTGGAAAGAGTGTTTGAAGATGAAGACTTTGGACGTGGCACTAGATTAATTGTCTACCAGGCGATTGTGATCTCATCTTCCTATCCGCTTCGGAGATTGGTCTACCTACAGCAGATGTCGGGAAGAACTCGAGAGATATCACTCATGCTGTCTCCACAAAATTATCCAGAATCACGGGCAGGATTGTACTGCCTGTGGTGGTGGTGAAGGCAGATACAATAGTGGCATTTAAGAGACTTTTGGATGTGCATGGATATGCAGGGAATGGAGTGATATGGATTATGTGCAAGCAGAGAAGCAACATATAACATATAACAATTACAGCACGGAAACAGGCCATCTCGGCCCTACAAGTCCGTGCCGAACAACTTTTTTCCCTTAGTCCCACCTGCCTGCACTCATACCATAACCCTCCATTCTCTTCTCATCCATATGCCTATCCAATTTATTTTTAAATGATACCAACGAACCTGCCGCCACCACTTCCACTGGAAGCTCATTCCACACCAAGTAGTAGGTGTTGGCATCATGTTTAGCATGTTTGACATTGTGGGCTGGAAGGCCTGTTCCTGTGTTGTACTGTTTTAGGTTAGAAAATGAACCAGCATCAGTGTCCTCTCCCAGACCAATGTCCCCAGCAATGAGATCATATTACTCTTTGTCACTCTGCTAGAAATATCACACTGGTCACATGCCTGACACCAAATTCCTGAAACTAATACTCTAGTTTAAGTTCCTTCATGTGAAAGGATTATCAGGTGGAAACAGGCAAAGCTTCAAAAATGTTCTGAAACTGTGTTTGGAAATGCCATGTCCCATAGAACATCTGGGCATCCCTGAGTCACGCATCTTCAATGGCGCTGCGAACCTTGAGTCCACACGTCAGGATTACACATCCACCCAACGTAAATGAAGGAAGAAGAACAACGTCCAAAACTACACACCTTCAACTTGCCAAATGTGAATCCGGTGGGGAATAGGTGGAACCAAATGGGGTGAAGATGATGGCAGATGGAGCCACGTGGGAAGGGTAGGGACAGCAATTTGAAATGACATGCTCAAAATGGCCGGTGCAGACAGTGTCCATATGATCTAGTCTCCACTATATTTGTGAAACCATGCATGGACAAGGCGCTTGGATAAATAACATCCCGTGGTCTGAATATTGACCTCTAATTTCCCTCTCTCTCCATCCCTCCCCCACCCAAGTGGTGCCAGCTTCAGTCGTCTCCTTTAGTCTCTTTTCCTGTAGCTCGTTCTCACCTAACACACAGCTAACAATGGCCTGTTTCCTTTATCACTATTCATTTGTTGTATATCTTTAGATATCTCAGATTCAGATTCAGATTCAGATTCAATTTTAATTGTCATTGTCAGTGTACAGTACAGAGACAACGAAATGCATTTAGCATCTCCCTGGAAGAGCGACATGGCAAATGATTTGAATAAATAATAATAAGTGTCCGGTGGGGGGGTGGTGATTGGCAGTCACCGAGGTACGTTGTTGAGTAGAGTGACAGCCGCCGGAAAGAAGCTGTTCCTCGACCTGCTGGTTCGGCAACGGAGAGACCTGTAGCGCCTCCCGGATGGTAGGAGGGTAAACAGTCCATGGTTGGGGTGAGATCAGTCCTTGGCGATGCTGAGCGCCCTCCGCAGACAGCGCTTGCTTTGGACAGACTCAATGGAGGGGAGCGAGGAACCGGTGATGCGTTGGGCAATTTTCACCACCCTCTGCAATGCCTTCCGGTTGGAGACAGAGCAGTTGCCATACCATACTGTGATACAGTTGGTAAGGATGCCCTCGATGGTGCAGCGGTAGAAGTTCACCAGGATCTGAGGAGACAGATGGACCTTCTTCAGTCTCCTCAGGAAGAAGAGACGCTGATGAGCCTTCTTGATCAGAGTAGAGGTATTGTGGGTCCAAGAGAGGTCATCGGAGATGTTGACTCCCAGGAACCTGAAGCTAGAAACACGTTCCACCTCTGTCCCTTTAATGTGGATGGGGGTGTGCGTGCCGCCTCTGGACTTCCTGAAGTCTACAATGAGCTCCTTGGTCTTCTTGGAGTTAAGGGCCAGGTTGTTGTCAGTGCACCATGCTGCTAAGTGCTGGACCTCCTCCCTGTAGGCCAGCTCATCGTTGTTGCTGATGAGGCCAATCACCGTTGTATCATCTGCATACTTGATGATGGTGTTAGTACCATGTACAGGTGTGCAGTCATAGGTGAAGAGGGAGTAGAGGAGGGGGCTCAGCACACAGCCCTGTGGAACGCCGGTGTTCAGGGTGAGGGTTGAAGAGGTGTGCTTGTCTAACCTCACAGACTGGGGTCCGTTGGTTAGAAAGTCCAGTATCCAGTTGCAGAGGGAGGGGTCGATGCCCAGGTTACCGAGTTTGGTGATCAGTTTTGAAGGTATAATGGTGTTGAATGCTGAGCTGTAATCGATGAACAGCAATCTTACATAAGTGTCTCTGTTGTTGAGGTGAGAGAGGGCGGAGTGAAGTGCCGTTGAGATGGCATCCTCCGTACTCCTGTTCTTGCGGTAGGCAAACTGATAGGGATCCAGTGTGGGGGGTAGGCAGCTTTTGAGGTGTGCCAGGACCAGCCTCTCGAAGCACTTGGTGATGATGGGGGTAAGTGCAACTGGGCGGAAGTCGTTGAGGCTTGCCGCAGTGGAGTGTTTTGGCACTGGCACGATGGAGGTGGTTTTAAGACAAGTGGCGACAACTGCTTGGGCAAGTGACAGGTTGAAGATGTCAGTCCAGATGTCTGTCAGCTGCGCAGCACTGGTCCTGAGCACGTGCCCGGGGATGCCGTCAGGGCCAGCAGCCTTACGTGCATTAGTCCTACTCAGTGCCACGTACACGTCGTAGGGGGTGAGTGTGAGGGGTTGGTGATCGGCAGGTAGCACAGCCTTGATGGCTGTCTCTAGATTGTCCCTGTCGAAGCGGCCATAGAAGTGATTAAGCTCCTCAAGGAAGGAGGCGTCGCTGGATGTGGGGGTGGTGTTGGAGGGTCTGTAGTCCGTGATGGCCTGGATGCCTTGCCACATGCATCGGGGGTCGGAGTTGTTATTGAAGTGCTCCTCAATCCTGAGCTTATGGCAGTGCTTGGCCTTCCTGATGCCCCTCTTCAGGTTAGCCCTGGATGAACTGCAGGCTCGAGCATCGCCTGACCTGAAAGCGGTGTCCCGTGCTTTCAGCAGTACACTACATCACCAGCGATACCTCTCGTTTCCCTTTGCCCTGACTCTCAGACTGAAGAAGGGTCTCTCCCCGAAACATCATCTATTTATTTTCTCCAGAGATGCCTGTCCCGCTGAACTACTTCAGCTTTATGCATCGATCTTCGTTATAGACATGATAGACTAATATCATTGCCATCTCATGGCTTCTGGTTGAAAGTCATTTTAACTATCAAGCCCACTCCCACTCGCACTCCCACTCCCACTCCCACACCGCTGTGTATGTCCTCAACACTGTTATGGAAAGGACAAACACAAATTGGAAGAACAACATCTCATAGCCCATTTGTGAAACATTCAACCCAATGGTATGAACTCTGAATTTTTTGATTCCAGGTAATCCATTTCCTAGATGCCGAGGCGCTAATAAAGAATAATAATATTTCTGGCAGCAGGGTCAGAAATAGAATCAGAAAATTTGTAAGATTGTGTCGTGGGCATTGGTGTCAATCTGAACATTGAGAGGGTATGTTTAAAGGTGATGTGGCAGATGGCTGGAGTTCAAGAAAGAAGAGGTCAGGGGAAGGAAAGAGATGACAAAGTCTCCTGCCTTCTCCCCATAACCTCTGACACATGTACTAATCAAAAATCTATCACTCTCTGCCTTAAAAATATCCACGGACTTGGTCTCCACAGCCTTCTGTGGCAAAGAATTCCACAGATTCACCACCCTCTGACTACAGAAATGTCTCCTTCCTAAAAGAACATCCTTTAATGCTGGGCAAAGACCTCTAGTCCTAGACTCTCCCACTCGTGGAAACATCCTCTCCATATCCACTCTATCCAAGCCTTTCACTATTCAGTAAATTTCAATGATGTGTCCCCTCATTCTTCGAAACTCCAGCGAGTACAGACCCAGTGGTGTCAATGCTCATCATAGGTTAACCCACTCATTCCTGGAGAGCGAGGAAGACAGAGTAGAACGTTAGAATGTGATTTTTATGGTTTCTAGTATGATCTTGGAGTGACAAATAGTTCCAGTGGGGGATAGTGTGGAACAATAAAGCACCAGGTTCAATTATATCCAGGTCAGAGATAAAATCGCTATGGATATTTGTGCCCTGATCTTGAGATTGGCTATGTGACTGAACAAGGCCAGTAGACTGAAAGTTTAGCTGAGGACAAGGACATCAAAATTCTCCGAAAGCCCAAAGCCGTCATGCATTTAAAATCATTTTGATTACACATGTATTTAATCAGTGACCACAATACAGCAGTTATACTTGACTTTTGCAGACTCGTCAGTCAGTAGTAGTTTACATAATCAGATATACCTGAGTACATTCAAGGGAATTTGTTCTGGATGAACGGATGGTCTGCCGTAATGTTAAAGGATGAAGCACATTCCTTCGAATGAATGAACAAAGTGTTTGTGCAACCCTCCACGGTTCCTAGAAGTACAGGATCTTTCAAAGACGATTATGACATCCAAGAATATCCTGACCATATGAAAGAACAAAGGGTGGGTTGAATGTGATGTTATGATGAGAAATGATCTTGAGTACACAGAAGAAATAGATTTGTCTTCTGTGTACACCACGTACTCCACTAATCCACGTTCAATTAAGGCTACTATATTACAGCATGTAATGCTTTCCTTCATTTGAACTGCAAATAAGATATTTTTTTAATAAAACACAAGGAATTTGTACATTCAAAGGAAGATTAACTAAACTTGGCATGAGACAATGCCAGCTAGTAAGGATCGTGAAAGGTTTGTTTCAAGAAAACATAATTGTGTGCCAGAAGGCATGGAAGAGCGTAAAACGGAGCCAGGTCAACTAAGGACACAGCTCGCTGGCTCCAGCATGTTTCTATAGCATCAAATCAAGTAACTGGAATGATTACTTGTTCATTTGTCCAAGAAAGCAAAACTAATGAAAGAGGGATTCAGCTGCGCTAAATAAGCAACTCTTTCATGCACCTGACAAGCCAATGGGTGCAACACTGCTCAGGTATAAAATGTCTCAGTCATTCCATTTCTGTGCTGAATAATTTAAGGTCATGGTGATACAGTAGTCCCTCTCTCTTCAAATTTCCGATAAACCAGATTATGCCGAAATTCCAATTCCAAATCCATGCAGAAAACGTTAAATGGTATGAACTAAGGCCAGCAGTTGTTTTACCTCAAGATTATAGATGCGGAGCAGATGCGATGGCAATGTTTAAGAGCCATTTAGACATGAGTGGGCAGGGAATGAAGGGATTTTGACCACATGTAAGCAGATGTGCAGTTTAAATTAGCATGACGGTTGGCACAGATATTGTGTTTCCCCGTTCTAAGTTGGTTCCCATTCAATGTTTCTGCTTACCAGCCGCAAGGCAGGACACTAATTAAAAGCTTTTATGGAACTGAAAATCTCACTGACATAACTGGGAAAGAATTCAAGGCAGGGTAACATTCCCACGCCAGTAAACTCTGAATCATTCACTTCCCACACAGAAGCTCACTCATTTGCTGAAGCTGATGAGGAAGGCTGATGCTAAGTTTCAAGAGACAGGCACAGAAGGGACAGAGCTTGAGTCCTTCATTACAGCTTGTGCTTCAGCAGAACTTCACTGGTTGAGGAGTGCTAGGGATGCCCTCATGTAGTGAATATATATGCACAAAACTTTCGTCAAAGAGTCGAATTTACAACAATAGAAGCACTGGGAAAACATAGAAACATAGAAAATAGGTGCAGGAGGAGGCCATTCGGCCCTTCGAGCCAGCACTGCCATTCACTGTGATCATGGCTGATCGTCTCCTATCAATAACCCGTGCCTGCCTTCTCCCCATATCCCATGACTCCACTAGCCCCTAGAGCTCTATCTAACTCTCTCTTAAATCCATCCAGTGATTTGGCCTCCACTGTCCTCTGTGGCAGGGAATTTCATAAATTCACAACTCTCTGGGAGAAAAAGTTTTTTCTCACAGTCTTAAATGACCTCCCCTTTATTCTAAGACTGTGGCCTCTGGTTCTGGACTCGCCCAACATTGGGAACATTGTTCCTGCATCTAGCTTGTCCAGCCCTTTTATAATTTTATATGTTTCTATAAGATAACCCCTCATCCTTCTAAACTCCAGTGAATACAAGCCTAGTCTTTTTAATCTTTCCTCATATGACAGTCCCGCCATCCCAGGGATCAATCTGGTGAACCTACGCTGCACTGCTTCAATCACAAGGATGTCCTTCCTCAAATTAGGAGACCAAAACTGTACACAATACTCCAGATGTGGTCTCACCAGAGCCCTATACAACTGCAGAAGAACCTCTCTACTCCTATACTGAAATCCTCTTTTTATGAAGGCCAACATTCCATTAGCTTTCTTCACTGCCTGCTGTACCTGCACGCCAACTTTCAGTGACCGGTGTACAAGGACACCCAGGTCTCGCTGTAGCTCCCCCTTACCTAACCTAACCCCATTGAGATAATAATCTGCCCCCTTGTTTTTATGCACAAAACTTTCGTCAAAGAGTCTAATATACAAGAATAGAAGCACTGGGAAAAGTGGATAACCTCACATTTATCTATATTATACTGCATCTGCCACGCATCTGCCCACTCACTCAACCTGTCCAGGTCACCCTGCAATCTCCTAACATCCTCCTCACAGTTCACACTGCCACCCAGCTTTGTGTCATCTGCAAACTTGGTAGTGTTGCTCCTAATTCCCTCTTCCAAATCATTAATATATATGGTAAATATATATGCCCCAACACCGAGCCTTGCGGCACTCCACTCGCCACTGCCTGCCATTCTGAAAAGGACCCGTTCACTCCTACTCTTTGCTTCCGGTCTGCCAACCAATTTTCTATCCATGTCAACACCCTACCCCCAATATCATGTGCTCTAATTTTAGACACCAGTCTCCCATGCAGGACCTTATCAAAGGCTTTCTGAAAGTCTAGATACACTACATCCACTGGCTCCCCTTCATCCATGTTACTTGTCACATCCTCAAAAAATTCCAGAAGATTAGTCAAGCACGATTTCCCTTTCATAAATCCATGTTGACTGCGACTAACCAGCTAGTTTTTCATACAAAGGATGGTGGGTGTATAGAACAAGCTGCCAGAGGAGGTAGTTCAGGCTGGGACTATCCCAACATTTTAGAAACAGTTAGATAGGTACATGGATGGGACAGGTTTGGAGGGATATGGGCCAAACACAGGCAGGTGGGACTAGTGTAGCTGGAACATGTTGGCCGGTGTGGACAAGTTGGGCCAAAGGGCCTTTTTCCACACTCTCACTCTATTAATCTGTCACCACGCAGCAAATTTAAATTACATATTTTTTAACTAAGATTTTAATGCAATGTAGCATTTTGTTGGAATGAGTGGTTTTTAAAAAGATAGTGCTGCACTCAGTAGTGATGAGGAGATTGTTCAACAGATTAATACTGGCATTTGGGTGATGGAGAAAACACTTCTGTGTAGTCAAAGACCGCACATGTTCAATAATGCCTGATCTATAGATACTAAGTACAAATTCTGCCTCTTACTGCTTCTACATCTATTGTTCGAGTGTGTAGTTCTTTAGCATTTTGCTCGATGGAACCTTTAGGAGTGGCCAAACAACAAAGGAAGATACGTAGGCTACCAGAAGGTAGGAGGTTAACTAACTAACGTGTTTAAGAATGCTGCAGCAAAGGACACCATGGGGAAAATTGGTTCTGTCTATGGCTCCACAAAAAACATGTTACATAAAATAAACAACAGATAGAATATCTACAACAGGGCTGAAGACATAAAACCAGAGTGATGAAATGTGCTGTGCATTTGTGCAACAAACGTGTGAAAATAAAATCTAGTGTAAGCAACAGAGAAAGAAGGTTAGTTAAAGGGGGTATTGGGGGTTCAGTGTTGATGTGGATAGAGAACTGGCTGGCACACAGTAAGCAAACGTAGGAGTAAACGGGTCCTTTTCACAATGGCAGGCAGTGACTAGTGGGGTACCGCAAGGCTCAGTGCTGGGACCCCAGCTATTTACAATATCTATTAATGATTTGGACGAGGGAATTGAATGCAACATCTTTTTGCGGACATTTGCGGATGACACGAAGCTGGGGGGCAGTGCTAGCTGTGAGGAGGATGCTAGGAGGCTGCAAGGTGACTTGGATAGGCTGGGTGAGTGGGCAAATGCATGGCAGATGCAGTATAATGTGGATAAATGTGAGGTTATCCACTTTGGTGGCAAAAACAGGAAAGTAGACTATTATCTGAATGGTGGCCGATTAGGAAAAGGGGAGATGCAACGAGACCTGGGTGTCATGGTACACCAGTCATTGAAAGTAGGCATGCAGGTGCAGCAGGCAGTGAAGAAAGCGAATGGTATGTTAGCATTCATAGCAAAAGGATTTGAGTGTAAGAGCAGGGAGGTTTTACTGCAGTTGTGCAGGGTCTTGGTGAGACCACACCTGGAGTATTGCGTACAGTTTTGGTCTCCAAATCTGAGGTAAGACATTATTGCCATAGTCATACAGAGATGGTTTACCAGACTGATTCCTGGGTTGGCAGGACATTCCTATGAAGAAAGACTGGATAGTCTCGGCTTGTACTCGCTAGAATTTAGAATTGATTGAATTTAGAAGATCTTATAGAAACATAGAAACATAGAAACATAGAAATTAGGTGCAGGAGTAGGCCATTCGGCCCTTCGAGCCTGCACCACCATTTAATATGATCATGGCTGATCATCCAACTCAGTATCCCGTACCTGCCTTTTCTCCATACCCTCTGATCCCCTTGGCCACAAGGGCCACATCTAACTCCCTCTTAAATATAGCCAATGAACTGGCCTCAACTACCCTCTGTGGCAGAGAGTTCCAGAGATTCACCACTCTCTGTGTGAAAAAAGTTCTCCTCATCTCGGTTTTAAAGGATTTCCCCCTTATCCTTAAGCTGTGACCCCTTGTCCTGGACTTCCCCAACATCGGAAACAATCTTCCTGCATCTAGCCTGTCCAACCCCTTAAGAATTTTGTAAGTTTCTATAAGATCCCCTCTCAATCTCCTAAACTCTAGAGAGTATAAACCAAGTCTATCCAGTCTTTCTTCATAAGACAGTCCTGACATCCCAGGAATCAGTCTGGTGAACCTTCTCTGCACTCCCTCTATGGCAATAATGTCCTTCCTCAGATTTGGAGACCAAAACTGCACGCAATACTCCAGGTGTGGTCTCACCAAGACCCAATATAACTGCAGTAGAACCTCCCTGCTCCTATACTCAAATCCTCTTGCTATGAAAGCCAACATGCCATTCGCTTTCTTTACTGCCTGCTGCACCTGCATGCCTACCTTCAATGACTGGTGTACCATGACACCCAGGTCTCGCTGCATCTCCCCCTTTCCCAATCGGCCACCGTTTAGATAATAATCTGCTTTCCCGTTTTTGCCACCAAAGTGGATAACCTCACATTTATCCACATTAAACTGCATCTGCCAAACATTTGCCCACTCACCCAGCCTATCCAAGTCACCTTGCAGTCTCCTAGCATCCTCCTCACACCTAACACTGCCCCCCAGCTTAGTGTCATCCGCAAACTTGGAGATATTGCCTTCAATTCCCTCATCCAGATCATTAATATATATTGTAAATAGCTGGGGTCCCAGTACTGAGCCTTGCGGTACCCCACTAGTCACTGCCTGCCATTGTGAAAAGGACCCGTTTACTCCTACTCTTTGCTTCCTGTTTGCCAGCCAGTTCTCTATCCACATCAATACTGAACCCCCAATGCCATGTGCTTTAAGTTTGTATACTAATCTCTTATGTGGGACCTTGTCGAAAGCCTTCTGGAAGTCCAGATACACCACATCCACTGGTTCTCCCCTATCCACGCTACTAGTTACATCCTCGAAAAATTCTATAAGATTCGTCAGACATGATTTACCTTTCGTAAATCCATGCTGACTTTGTCCAATGATTTCACCACTTTCTAAATGTGCTGCTATCCCATCTTTAATAACTGACTCTAGCAGTTTCCCCACTACCGATGTTAGGCTAACTGGTCTGTAATTCCCCGTTTTCTCTCTCCCTCCCTTCTTAAAAAGTGGGGTTACGTTTGCTACCCGCCAGTCCTCTGGAACTACTCCAGAATCTAAGGAGTTTTGAAAGATTATTACTAATGCATCCACTATTTCTGGAGCTACTTCCTTAAGTACTCTGGGATGCAGCCTATCTGGCCCTGGGGATTTATCGGCATTTAATCCATTCAATTTACCCAACACCACTTCCCGACTAACCTGGATTTCACTCAATTCCTCCACCTCCTTTGACCCGCGGGCCCCTGCTATTTCCGGCAGATCATTTATGTCTTCCTTAGTGAAGACGGAACCAAAGTAGTTATTCAATTGGTCCGCCATATCCTGGTTCCCCATGATCAACTCACCTGTTTCTGACTGCAAGGGACCTACATTTGTTTTAACTAATCTCTTTCTTTTCACATATCTATAAAAACTTTTGCAGTCAGATTTTATGTTCACTGCCAGTTTTCTTTCATAATCCATTTTTCCTTTTCTAATTAAGCCCTTCGTCCTCCTCTGCTGGTCTCTGAATTTCTCCCAGTCCTCCGGTATGCTGCTTTTTCTGGCTAGTTTGTACGCATCATCCTTTGCTTTGATACTATCCCTGATTTCCCTTGTTATCCATGGATGCACTACCTTCCCTGATTTATTCTTTTGCCAAACTGGGAAACTTACAAAATTCTTAAGGGGATGGACAGGCTAGATGCAGGAAAATTATTCCCGATGTTGGGGAAGTCCAGAACAAGGGGTCACAGCTTAAGGTTAAGGGGGAAGTCTTTTAGGACTGAGATAAAATCATTTTTTACCCAGAGAGTGGTGGAATTCTCTTCCGCAGAAGGTAGTTGAGGCCAGTTCATTGGCTATATTTAAGAGGGAGTTAGATGTGGCCCTTGTGGCTAAAGGGATCGGGGGGTATGGAGAGAAGGCATACTGGAAACTGAGTTGGATGATCAGCCATGATCATATTGAATGGCGGTGCAGGCTTGAAGGGCCGAATGCCCTACTCCTGCACCTATTTTCTATGTTTCTATGTTTCTATGTAAAGATGTCTGAACTGCCTGCCATTTGTAACCATCCATCACTGTTATAAATTATTGTCCTGGTTAGAACAAAGGACACTTTATAATCACCCAGAGAGCATGACATCTCATTACCTTGCTAATGAGGTGTCATGGCATGTGACACCATCAGCCTCTTAGGAACGTTTTAAGTTGTGGTGGGGATGTAGTTATAATGATGTGCTAAGAACTATGTGATGAGCGGTTGGGACAACTCTGATGACATTTTAGTTATATTCTGTTTTTCATTTCCCTCTCAGTATTACAGATTTCAATCAACATCCTACTCTCCCATAATCTTTCATGAGGATTTCCCTTAAGGCGGGAGAGTGTGAGATTTACTGTGCAGATACATGTTGCCTAATAAGCAACTGCCTAAACTTTGTTTTCAAAATGCCCCGGAAGACACACATGAAAATTTGTAGAATATTGAACAGATAAAAGGAGAAAAAAAGGGACCACTAGAAATCTGCAATAGTCCACTAAACAAGATAATAAATAAATAATAATAATAATAATCTTTATTTATATAGCACTTTTCAACAAAACCAGTATTTGAACCAAAGTTAAAGACAATGAAATCTTCAAAATGCCATTAGACGTGACAATGGCGAGTTAAAGGATTGGGGTGGGGTGACGTTGAAAACAGTGGTTACTTCTAGCACTTTTTACATTCTCATACTGACCCAAGAACACTAAATTGGATGATTCATGGATGTGTCTGCCAATGAGGCCCAACTGTATTACTAAATTGCTGCCACATGTTTGAACTCTTTCCATCATTATTTCTGCTACAAGTTCGAGCATAGCAAGGACGAATGCATCTTAAGCATGATGTCAGTTGACAATTAGAGTTAACAGGTATTCTAGAGCACAACAGTTGCTAGAGCAATGCTCATTGTTTGTATTCGTAGGAACCTACACATCAATTTTGCAAAATTATTTTATTCTCCCTTTCCCTATTTATTAAATATTTTCACAACAATCAAGAGATCTTGGGCATTAATTTATCTTTGGAAAAACATTTTAAAAGTCTTATTACTGTGGATTGCACTAATAAAACCTTATATAATTACAAATGTAATTAATAATAACATTTATAAAATAATACTAAGATAGGTGGTGGTGTGGATAATGAAGTAGATTTTCAAAGTCTACAGAGAGATTTAGGCCATTTGGAAGAGTGGGCTGAAAGATGGCAGATGGAGTTTAATGCTGATAAGTGTGAGGTGCTACATCTTGGCAGGACAAATCAAAATAGGACATTCATGGTAAATGGTAGGGAATTGAGGAATGCAGTTGAACAGAGGGATCTAGGTATAATTGAATTGAATTGAATCCTTTATATGTCATCCAAAATGGGAACGGAAGCCCGAAAATGTTTTCTTCATCAACTAGCAGCCCGAGGAAATCTTTCTCCGACAACCAATACAAACCTGCATTTTAACCGCCCCCCCCCACCAAAGAAAAAGTCTCCAGAATAACATGCACAGGCAGCAGGCAGATCTGGAGCGCCACTGATGGTAGGTTTTGTAACAACACTACTTTAAGCTAGCTCAGATTTTGTGGTTAATAAATGAGGCCAAAGAAAATATTAAATCCAAAATGAGAGCATACAAAATGACTAATGGTTGACCAGGGGATTGAGAATTTTGGAGGTGCCAGCCACACAGAACTAATAAGAATAGAGAAAATTGACAGGTGTATTAAACTGACAAGTATCATAAAAAAAGCGAGAGCTGCTATGAAAAAAAATGAAGGGTAATAGTAGCATCCCTGGAGTCTCTGGAGATCCTGCTGTAAAACTAAATGAAAGTGAAACAAGGAAATGGCAGTGAATTCAAGCCTACAATTTATATCAGTCTTCACTGTGGCCGGCTCTGCAAGTAACCTTATGGATAAAGGGTCATTTCATTTTGCTGGTAGAACTGGGAAAAATCATTTTGGCAAAAAATTAAATATTTGAAAATAAATTGGATGAATGGTATATATGGTAAATCCTGACAACCTGTATCTAAGGGTTTATATTCATGGTAAATGGTAGGGAATTGAAGAATGCAGGTGAACAGAGGGATCTGGGAATAACTGTGCACAGTTCCCTGAAAGTGGAATCTCATGTAGATAGGGTGGTAAAGAAAGCTTTTGGTGTGCTGGCCTTTATAAATCAGAGCATTGAGTATAGAAGTTGGGATGTAATGTTAAAATTGTACAAGGCATTGGTGAGGCCAATTCTGGAGTATGGTGTACAATTTTGGTCGCCTAATTATAGGAAGGATGTCAACAAAATAGAGAGAGTACAGAGGAGATTTTCTAGAATGTTACCTGGGTTTCAGCAACTAAGTTACAGAGAAAGGTTGAACAAGTTAGGGCTTTATTCTTTGGAGCGCAGAATGTTAAGGGGGGGACTTGATAGAGGTTTTTAAAATGATGAGAGGGATAGACAGAGTTGACGTGGAAAAGCTTTTCCCACTGAGAGTAGGGAAGATTCAAACAAGGGGACATGACTTGAGAATTAAGGGACTGAAGTTTAGGGGTAACATGAGGGAGAACTTCTTTACTCAGAGAGTGGTGGCGGTGTGGAATGAGCTTCCAGTGAAGGTGGTGGAGGCAGGTTCGTTTTTATCATTTAAAAATAAATTGGATAGTTATATAGATGGGAAGGGAATGGAGGGTTATGGTCTGAGCGCAGGTATATGGGACTAGGGGATGTGTTCGGCACGGACTAGAAGGGTCGAGATGGCCTGTTTCCGTGCTGTAATTGTTATATGGTTATATGGTTATATGAAGTGACTGCAGAAAAGGTGGAGCGATTGGCTGAAGTTTCTCAAAACTTATTGTGTTCCGGGAGGATAAAGCTGGGATGAGAAAGTGCGAATGTGATGTCCTTGTGCAAGAAGGGAGGGGGAAAACATGTTTAAAACAGTATCTGCACGTCCTTCCTACACTCTTTGCTAAGCTTTTCATTTATGGGAGGGAAGATACTACTGAAGTCTAAAATCAAGGAGGAATTAGCCAGTCATTTGGAAACATGTAATTCAATCAAACTCAGGTAATGTGGGTTTATGAAAAATACATTTTCTTTGACAAATTTCTTCCCGTATGCAACAGAGATGATGGCGAGGAATCTGTAAATGTGGTGTTCTTGAATTTCCAAAAAGCATTCAATAAGATGCCACTTCAAAGGCTAGGGCTTAAGATAAGTATTTATGGTGTCGGGAAGCTGTGTTAACATGAATTAAAGACTGGTTAACACATGGAAGATCCAAGGTTAAAATAGATAGGTCTTTTTCAGACTGGAAAAATGTCATTTGTGGAGTGCCTCAAGGATCAATCCTTGGCCCTCCATTATTTATTATCTAAATGATTGGCTTAAAAGAGGGGCAAAGTGTAAAATATCCAAGGTCTGCTGATGACATTATATTGGTGGGAGGATGCCCAAGCCCTGTCGTAAGAGGGATATTTGGATTATTTTTAGGTTGAGTAAGTAGGTAAATGTAGTCTATTGTAAGACAGTGTGAGATTGTGGTTTGATAGGATAAATCAAAAGGCAGACTATTATCTGACAAAAGAGAGACCACAAATGTGATAAGTACAAAGGAATCAAGGTGTTCTTGTGTGTGAAATATGTTAAGTGGGCATGCAGGTGCAGCAAGTGATTAAGAAAGCAAATGGCATTTTGGCTTTCAAAGGTCAATGGTTTCAAAGGTATTTTATTGTGACGTGCACCAATGAGTAGGCCCTCCTTGGTCATGACTGACCATGGGTGATGCATCCTGGTCAGATGCAAGCCTGGGTGATGTGGAGGACAGGCTGTTGCCCATGCAGCACGTCCCCCCTCTCCACGTCGCTGATTGATCCAAAGCAACAGCAGGGCCATTACAGTTTGGCACCAGCAACATTGCAGGAGCTGCCAGAGCGAAGTTTGTAGACAACGACAAACTGCCTTAGCGGCTCTGACTGGATTTTCTTGAGGTTTACTCCCGGAGCCTTTTCCATGACTGGATACGGCCACAAGGCAGTGGAGGTTTTAAATCAGAGTTTTCCCTCTCCTAGATGGACTGCCTTCCCAGGCTGATGAGCCCAATCTGCCCATCTTTTATTATCATGTGTACCAGTTAAGATACAGCGATGTGTTAATTACCATAGAGCCATACCAAAAAAGCACCAAGACACACAACTTCATAAAAGTTAACCTAAACATCCGCCACAGCAGATTCCCACATTCCTCACTGTGATGGAAGGGAAAAAAGTCCAATCTTCCTCCTCTTTATTCGCCCGTGGTCGGCGCAGTCGAACCATCTTCGGGGCGATCGATGCTCCCACAGCCGGCGATCGAAGCCCCCGCGTCAGGGCAGTTGACGCTCCTGTGGCTTGCAGTTCCCAAAATCGGTCTATGACCAGAGACCGCTAGCTCCGTGTTGTTAAAGTCCACAAGCTCCCACGGTTGGAGCTCCCAGATGGATCCCTGGCTCCGCGATGTTAAAATCCAGTAGGATCCCCGAGAGGGAGCTCCCAAAAGTCGGTCTCCAGCAAAGGCTGGCAACTCCTCGATGTTAGGCAGCAGTGCGGATGGAGATACGATACAGGAAAAATTGCATCTCCGTCGAGGTAAAAGATTAGAAAATGTTTCCCCCAATCGCCCCTCTCCCACCCCTCACATAAAACAAGCTAAAGAACACTAAAAACATCCATTTAACACATACTATTAAAACGCAAAGGAGGAAAGGACCAACAGACTGTTGGCGAGGCAGCTATTGCTAAGATTTGGAGTTTAACGGCAGAAGAGCATTGTTACAATTTTAGAGTGTCGGTGGGGTTTTAACAAAATTATTACACATAGTTTTGGTCCCTTTTTATGTAAGAGTATTCTAGCAATGGAGAGATACATTAGACTGATTCCTGAGATGAGCAGATTGTCCTAACATGAATGGCTAAAATAGTTTAAATTGTTTTCTCTTTGGAATGTGGAAGAATGAAGGGTAATCTTATTAAAACACAGGAAATGTTCAGGAGTTATCTATCACAAGGTGAGAGGTTTCGACATGGGGCTGTCTTAAGTAAAGGAACGTGGCTGCGTAATAATGAGGTGTAGGGATGTAATACTGATGTGCCTTTCATTTCTTCAAAGTAGAATTCTTCAAAGAAGATAATTTTTTGTCTCCTTATCTAGCTTGAAATGATCTCGCCCGGAGGTTTGTGGCGGCTAAAACATCAGAGATATGTAAAGTGGAGGTAGATCATTTTTTGTAAGATCAGAGAATAGTATGGAAAAGTAGCATGGATAAGAAATTAAGACTTGGGATGATTCAGCCATGATCATATCTAGTGTCTGGGCAGACCTAAGCGTACTGACTTCTATTTTCTTGTGAAGGAGAATTTTTTTTTTAATCCAAAGATTGAATTAAAAGGAAGCAAGGAAAGCATTTTGGATGGGCAGTAAATTCTTCCAAAAAATTAAAACGAATGAATTTCATAACTTCCTAGCCCACTAATAAAAAAAGAAGAGGGGGGTGGAGGGGTGAAATGAGGAAGAAGACTTTCATTTAAAATTTGATAGTTTTAAATCTCTCCAATAATTCAAAAGCTGATGAATTGATCTCCACATAAGTCTCGACCCAAAACGCCACCCATTCCATCTCTCCAGAGATGCTGCCTGGCCCGCTGAGTTACTAGAGCACTTTGTGTCTATCTTTGATGTAAAGCAGCATCTGCAGTTCCTTCCGCCATATAATCTCTATTGCCACAGAGGTTGCATCAATATCACGTCGCTTCAAAGGTGCATGTATCATGAGATTATCTCTAAATAACTGTGTTGTGACAGCCTCTACAATGTCTCAAGGGTTTAGCCCTCAATAGTCACTTGATGACCGTGAATCAGAAGGTAATCTACACGCGCGCACAAGCCCCTCCACAACACATTCAATGCTGTAGAAAGATGAATATTCCAGAAACAGTCTCTTAATTAAATGTTTCTTTATTGAAGTACAAAGCAGTTAAATAATTCATCAAAGCTTCTTCTTGTACTAGTACGTTTCAATCATACTCGTGGTCATGCTCCTGCATGGTCGAAAACTATGTCTCTCACCCGATCTTCATCACACCAAACTAAACTCCTTGGGTGATGTTTCGGGTCGAGACCCTTCTTCAGACTCACGTGAGGGTGGGGGTGGTGGGAAGAAGAAAAGAAGAGGCAGGAAACAGTGGACTGAGGGAGATCTGGGGCGGGGAGGAGAAAGCAGGGACTACCTGAAATTGGAGGTCAATGTTCATACTGCTGGGGCGCAAACTGCCCAAGCGAAATATGAGGTGCTGCTTCACCAATTTACGGTGGGCCTCACTCTGGCCATGGAGGAGACCCAGGATAGTAAGGTCGGATTCGGAATGGGAGGGGGAGTTGAAGTGCTGAGCCACCGGGAGATCAGGTTGGTTATTGCGAACCGAGCGGAGGTATTGGGAGAAGGAGAATTTAAAAAAAAAAAAGACTATAGATAAGGTGTTCTATAGGCGAGGTTTTCCCCTCATCTATAGTAGAAGAAGAATGAGGACATCTCCGATGTCTGGGTGTGGAACACCTCATCCCGGGTGCAGATGCGGCGTAGACGGAGGAATTGGGAGTAGGGGATGGAGTCCTTACAGGAAGCAGGGTGGGAAGAAGTGTAGTCCAGATAGCCATGGGAGTCAATGGGTTTATAGTGGATGTCGGTCAGTAGTCTATCACCTGCGATGGAGATAGTGAGGTCAAGAAATGGTAGGGAAGTGTTGGAAATGGTCCAGGTGTATTTGAGTGCTGGATGGAGGTTAGTGGTGAAGTGGATGAAGTCAGTGAGTTGTGTGTGAGTGCAGGAGGTAGCACCAATGCAGTCATCAATGTAGCGGTGGTAGAGTTTGGGGATAGGGCCCTGGTATGCCTCGAACAAAGATTGTTTGACGTACCCTACAAAGAGGCAGGCATAGCTAGGGCCCATGTGCGTGCCCATAGCTACACCTTGTATTTGGAGGAAATGGGAGGGGTCAAACGAAAAGTTGTTAAGGGAGTAAATGCTTGATGTGTCACTGTTAAACCATCCACCAATTTTAATTTGCTGTTAATAGATACTGGTATGCTAGATCTAATAAATTCCTGCATGTTCCAGATGGCTTGTTCCAGATGGCTTGTTCCAGATGGCTTGTTCCATGGCCCACAAACCATTCAGGATCAAAAGATGCTGATGAATTCATATTATTACTGTATTTTATTTCACAGTGGACATCCTGGAAGCAAGGCAGAGGAGGGCTGAGGAACTCAAGAGATTAACGGATAAGGCCATCCAGATGTCTGAATCCCAGCTTTCTGAACTCAGAGCCGAGATTAAGGTCAGTTATTACATGAAGCCCATCAAAGATAGTGCATCAAAGCAGCATGGTGACGCAGCGATAGTTGATGCCTTAATGCACCAGAGACACGGGATCGATCCTGACTCCGGGTGCTTATCTGTATGGAATTTGTATATTTTTCCTGTGACCTACGTGAGTTTTCTCTGGGTGCTCCGGTTTCCTCCCACACTCCAAAGACGCCAGGTTGGTTGGTTAATTCACTTCGATAGGTTGTAAAATTGACCCTAGTGTGTGTAGGTTAGCGGTCAGCATGATTGCTGGCCAGCGCGGACTCAATGGACCAATGGGCCTCTTTCTGCTCAGTATCTCTAAAGTCTAAAGTCAAAAATAAAGGGTAACCAAGATTTGCCTTACAGACCTAAAACCAAATGCATTGTTCTGATGAGGGAGAACTTAATTCTGCTGACAGATTTCTCCGGCACCAACAATTCCTCACCCTTATTTATATGGGAGAATGTGATTGATCAGAGTGCTATGGAAGCTAGAACAGTTTGTGGGCTGAATGGCCTCCTTTTATGTTGCAAGGAAATATGAAGATATGATATTTCCAACCCCAACTTACTGTTAATGTGTCACAGGATATGCAGCTCTGGAAAAGGTGATTCAATACTGTACACCTCAGTCTGTATCTCCTTTAATCAATTAGAATAGCTGCCATCTGTTCACATTCATTCTTGACAATGTTGAATTTTGACAACCTTAAGAGAGGTTTAGTTTTGTTTTTAGTTCAGGGATACAGAAATCGGCCCTCCATCCCACCGAGTCCATGCCGATCAGCGATCCCCGCACATTAACACTAACCTACACATCCTAGGGATCATTTACATTTACACCAAGTCAATTAACCTACGTACCAGTACATCTTCGGAGTGTGGGGGGAAACCAAAGATCTCGTAGAAAACCCACATAAGGCACGGGGAGAATGTAAATCTCCTTACAGACAGCACCCGTAGTCAGGATCAAACCAAAGTCTCTGGCGCTGTAAGACCACCCTTCCACCCTAGAGGTGGAGATGAACATTCTACTGATCAGTATATGATGGGATGGAGTGGAGACGGAAAAGGTAGATGAAATTATATAATTCAGTGAAATATATATCTTTACCCAGTTGCAGAGCTGTGACAAGGATGGGGCAGTTTACAATGTGGCCAAGGTTAAAGAACAAATGAATTATTTCAGATTATATGTTATTTTATAAATAAGGTGCCTAGAAATAATGTAGCAAACACTAGTGAAATCAGCCCATGGCTGTTTGCAGGCATTGGAATAAAAGATCAGGAAATATTTCCTCCATTAAATTTGTTGTTGTATCTGGTCTTTCAAATGGTACCGACTCCGACTGTGCAAAGGGCGGAGCAGTGGTGCAGCAGTAGTGTTGCTGCCTTGCAGCGCCAGTGACCCGGGTTTGATCCTGACTACCTCTCTGTATTGAGATGTACGTTCTGCGTGGGGTTTCTCTGACATCTTTGGGTTTCTTCCCACACTACAAAGATGTACAGGTTTGTAGGTTAATTGGCTGTGTAAATGTAAATTGCCCCAAGTGTGTAGGATAGTGTTAATGTGCAGGGATCGCTGGTCAGCGCGGGTTCGGTGGGCCGTAGGGCCTGTTTCTGTGCTGTATCTCTAAACTAACTAAACAAATTTGATGAATGCAGGGACCTGACCAGCTTACCAAATGCTGCTACTCTTGATAAATGTAAACAGTAAAGTAATGAGGGTAAGTTTCAATTACTCATCTTCTCTTGATTTCATGAGAAATGCACGAGCCGCAGGTGAACAGGGCATGAGTGCCTTGGACATTCTTCTTGCAAGCAAGGGTGGGCATTTAAACCTGTGTCAAGTGCTCATGCACAAAGCAAACAAGAGCCTGTTTTTATTTCATATGAAAACCTGTAGACTACACTGGCTCCAGGATCTTGATGTATTAAATGGGCCGAGCATGCACTGCTCACACCTGGACTCACTGATCCACTGACTGAGCCATCTTTAGTGATGGACAAGCAGGTTGTCGAAGGCCACTTTGGAAAAGGACAGCGTTGAATAAGATACATAGAGTAGCTTTCTTTACACCACCTGCTTCATTGAAACTGCCAATGAAACAGGCCATCTCCTTCAAACTGCGGCAGTGGAGCACCAACTTATCAATATCACCTTGGTCACCTGAATTCTTGGAAGCTCTGAAGCTAAAGTCGTGGCCCAGAAATTCATCCACTTTGTATCCATTATGGAAAGGTTGAAAATTCCATACTGATGCTGCAATATGACTTTGATACTTTTTAAAACCATGGTTTGAACATGGCATGTATCTTTGAAGCATTCATGCATGTGTTGTTTAATGGCTGTCAGAGTTCTGGCCCCATCACATTTCTTGTGAATATTTTTGCTGGTGCACAGTCAGAGAAAGAAAACGTTTTTTTTGAGGGAACATATATGCTGCCAAATGAGAATACGTGGAAACGTAAAAAGATGAGTATATAGAACTATCTGATTCTACATTTCCAAGTGTGATTTGACCCTCTTTATTTACGGAATGCTTCCTTCATTATTCTTCTATTCTTCTTTCTTCATTATGCTTTATTCATTCTGCTTTTCTGCATGTTAAATGATAATATCAGTGAGAAAGTTCTCACCAAGAACTTGGTGATTAACCAAGAAATTAATCATCAAGATTAAATTAAATCTTGGTGATTTACCAAGACATCAATCATCAATAACA
This sequence comes from Leucoraja erinaceus, assembly GCF_028641065.1. Lineage (NCBI taxonomy): Eukaryota > Metazoa > Chordata > Chondrichthyes > Rajiformes > Rajidae > Leucoraja > Leucoraja erinaceus. The sequence continues at coordinate 277,394 of NC_073422.1, forward strand.
TTCTTGCTATTGAGGAAGTGCAGCGTAGGTTCACAAGGTTAATTCCCGGAATGGCGGGACTGTCATATATTGATAGAATGGAGCGGCTGGGCTTCTACACTCTGGAATTTAGGATGAGAGGAGATCTTATTGAAATATATGTTTATTAAGGGTTTGGACATTCTAGAGGCAGGAAACATGTTCCCGATGTTGGGGGAGTCCAGGGGCCACAGTTTAAGAATAAGAGGTAAGCCATTTCACACAGAGAGTTGTGAATCTGTGGAATTCGCTGCCTCAGGTGGAGGCTGGTTCTCTGGACATTTTTGAGAGAAAGCTAAACAGAGCTCTTAAAGATAGCGGAGTCAAGGAATTTGGGGAGAAGGCAGGAATGGGGTACTGATTGAGGATGATCAGCCATGATCACATTGAATGGCGGTGCTGGCACGAGGAGCTGAATGACCTACTCCTGCACCTGTTGTCTATTGTCTATAAGGCTTATGGTGCAAACTTTGAACAATTGGTTGATTAGCATAAAGGAGCTATGAACTAGCAAGGAGATTGTACAGTCCTGTCTAATAAGAGCGTCCAGGGCAATATAATGTCATGCAGTAATATCTATCTATACATAACTAAAACACTGATCTTGTGCTCTTCTGGTTTGCGTGGTTTTTCTATTTGCGCAAAAATGATACAGGATTGCACTATGATTTTTCGCCACCTTACTCACCATTCTCCTGTGCTCAACTGCTATAGACATTGTGGGCCGAATGGATTATTGGGCTGGCAGCCAACTGTTGCAACGATTTTAAAAGCCAAGCCATGGCAAACAATTGGGCAGCAGCCACCCGACAACCAAAATTCATTTTGTGAACACAAACTTGTTAAAAAGGCGAGGCAAACAATTGGGCAGCAGCCACCTTACAGCCGCATCGAGGGGACTCACCATGGAGTAGGCGTGCGTTCAGTGTTATTTGCAGCTCAGAGAGCCGTGACCCTCTCACTTCCTGAGTCTGACAGAGACTGAGTGAGGGACTACAATTCCGGGTTTTAGAGTCCCTCCCCCCTGAAGCCAGCGGGGGCAGCAGAGAGAATGGGGAATGTTTTTAAAACATTAATATCTCTCTGATTTTTCATCGATGGGAAAAATCCTCCGGCCCCAGAAGGCGGAGGGGGGCTCTCAGCGAGCAGGCCAAAAATGACACTCATATATATGTGTGTGCGTGTGTGTATTTGTGAGTAAGTATATATACACACACTGAACTCTTTTTTCTCACTTGTTTATTATATTGTTTACAACGCACTATGTTTACATATTCTGTTCTGCTACTGCAAGTAAGAATGCAATTGTTCTATCTGAGACATCTATCCTTATTATAACTATAAAACTCTGTTCTTGAATGTGTGTATGTGTGTGTGTGTGTATTTATGTATTTATTTGTTTGTGTGTTGTCACATCTTGTCGGAAAAAACAATGCATTAAAATGTTTACATATTCGGGTAGAGATTTACCCCCTGGAGTCCAAAATAGCCTTATCTGAAAATGTTGTGATTTACTTCTTATTTATGAAAATGTTCACAAATCCAATAAAAGTTAGAAAATAAACCGGCTCTTTCGCTGATGACATCACAATGGATAGAAACATAGAAACATAGAAAATAGGTGCAGGAGTAGGCCATTCGGCCCTTCAAGCCTGCACCACCATTCAATATGATCATGGCTGATCATCCAACTCAGTATCATGTACCTGCCTTCTCTCCATACCCCCTGACCCCTTTAGCCACAAGGGCCACATCTAACTCCCTCTTAAATATAGCCAATGAACTGGCCTCAACTACCTTCTGTGGCAGAGAATTCCAGAGATTCACCACTTTCTGTGTAAAAAACATTTTTCCTCATCTCGGTCCTAAAAGATTTTGCCCTTATCCTTAAACTGTGACCCCTTGTTCTGGACTTCCCCAACATCGGGAACAATCTTCCTGCATCTAGCCTGTCCAACCCCTTAAGAATTTTGTAAGTTTCTATAAGATCCCCCCTCAATCTTCTAAATTCTAGCGAGTACAAACCGAGTCTATCCAGTCTTTCTTCATATGAAAGTCCTGACATCCCAGGAATCAGTCTGGTGAACCTTCTCCGTACTCCCTCTATGGCAAGAATGTCTTTCCTCAGATTAGGAGACCAAAACTGTACGCAATACTCCAGGTGTGGTCTCACCAAGACCCTGTACAACTGCAGTAGAACCTCCCTGCTCCTATACTCAAATCCTTTTGCTATGAATGCTAACATACCATTCGCCTTCTTCACTGCCTGCTGCACCTGCATGCCTACTTTTAATGACTGGTGTACCATGACACCCAGGTCTCGTTGCATCTCCCCCTTTCCTAATCGGCCATCATTCAGATAAAAGTCTGCTTTCCTGTTTTTCCACCAAAATGGATAACCTCACAATTATCCACATTATACTGCATCTGCCATGCATTTGCCCACTCACCCAGCCTATGCAAGTCACCTTGCAGCCTCCTAGCATCCCCCTCACAGCTAACACTGACCCCCAGCTTAGTGTCATCCGCAAACTTGGAGATGTTGCATTATATATCGTAAATAGCTGGGGTCCCAGAACTGAGCCTTGCGGTACCCCACTAGTCACTGCCTGCCATTGTGAAAAGGACCCGTTTACTCCTACTCTTTGCTTCCTGTCTGCCAACCAGTTCTCTATCCACATCAATACTGAACCCCCAATACTGTGTGCTTTGATCTACCTACCTGCCGTCGGCTCGTACTGCAAGTGACGTCACCCCCGTTATGTCTTCTGTACTTCTTGGCTTCTTAACTTTCACTTCTTTAAATTTGTCACTTAGCGTTTTGAAACTGCTGCTCAGGTCATGCAGCGCACTTCGCTGGGCTCCTTGAAGTTCTAGAACATGGCGGCAGCGGTAGATATCGCCGCGCTGGCAAGGCTGAGTGTGTAGGGCAGCGCGGTGGGAAGGTGGCTGTTGTGACCATTACTCCCTCTGGGAGAGGCCGTCTATGGAGGCCTGCGATTCTTCCGTCGATCACAGGGACTCGGGGAATCTTGACGCCTTTTCCTCGAAATGGGGGGGCAACCTCCTCTCCGTCTCTCCCATCCGATCGTCTGTCACGTGGGTGCATGGGCTTCCTCTCGCGGAAGCCATGATCGGCTGGCCCTCTGCGAGGGGAACGACCAGTCTTCAGATCGTTCTGAGCTTTCTTCTTCTTTGTCGTCTTTTTCAGCGAGCAGTCACTCATACTACTTCTTCTTGTTGCATGGAGAGTGGTCCCGGTGGATTGAGTCAATTTATTACTCTGACACCATGTTATGTTTTCCATATGCTCTACCCCAGTCTCTCTCCCCCCCCCCCCCCCTCTCTCCCCCTCTCTCCACCCCTCTCTCCCCCCTCTCTCCCCCCCTCTCTCCCCCTCCCTCTCTCTCCCTCTCTCTCTCTCTCTCTCCCTCTCTCTCCCCTCTCTCTCTCCCTCCCTCTCTCTCCCTCTCTCCCCCTCTCTCCCCCTCTCTCCCTCTCTCTCCCCCCTCTCTCTCTCTCTCTCTCTCTCTCTCCTCTCCTCTCTCTCACTCCCTCTCTCTCTCCTTCTCCCCCCCCCTCTCTCTCCCCTCTCTCCCCCTCTCTCCCCCCCTTCTCTCCCCATCTGTCTCCCCCTCTCTCTCCCCGGTCTCCCCCTCTCTCTCTCTACTTGGTGTAGTATATTACTAAAACTCTCATCTTGTTTGTTTGTGAGTCTGCCTGTCTGTCTGTGATTATTCATGCCCTGAACTACACCAAAGCAGTGCACGATAGCGCTGCAATTTTTGAACCACCATACTCACAATTATTCTGCTGTGTGTTTTTTTAAATCAAGTTTTGTTCTGATGGATGTTATATTTTACAAGTATTTCACATTTATAAAATCCCACTTTGAGAAAAATCTTTCATCTGCACTGGCAGTTACAGCTATGACGTCACAATGGGATTGTAGCCCTGCTTGCTACAATATTGCAAATCCCAGGACACTGAGTCCTGGTCTTTTTCCCCCCCCCCGGCAGCAAGTGAATTGCAACAAATGAAATTGAATTTTTTTTAAGTTTAAAAAGAGGGAGGGAGGATAAGGGAAAATGAGCCGCCCCTGCACAGTTGGGGGCTATGGGTGGGTGGTGGAATATTGCGTTGGGGGAACATATTGCATTGGGGAACCGGGCTTCTATACAATTGAGAAGCTTGTGAGGCTGCTTCTGAATGCCATAATGAATCAAGAATTTTGGTATGTAAGTGATCGAAAAAGGCCGGGTTGGGTTGGATTGGAATAACACCACATTCTGGAGCAGTAACATAATGCTCAGGTGCAGAAATACATATTGTGGGGCAGAAGTTAGGGCGGTGGATGGGAGTAATCAGTGCTGTGGCACTTATTGAATGGACACAATGTAGATATTTTAAATGTGAAACATGCGTGCTGCCAATGTTATGTCTTTCATTCTCCTTTTGAACTTTTTCTCGCAGCAATTTGTAAGTGAACGGAAATATGATGAGGATCTGGGCAAGTCAGCTCGCTTCACTGGAAACATCAGTAGCCTGGAGTCCCAAATCCAGCTGCTTGGAGAAAGTGAGCATTGTCATAGCCAGAAAATGAGAACAGGTAGACACTAAATGCTGGAGTAACTCAGCGCGACAGGTAGCAACTCTGAATAGAAGGAATGGGTGATGTTTCGGGTTGAGACCCTTCTTCAGACTGGTCTCACCCAGAAATGACACCCATTCCTTCTGTTCAGAGATGCTGCCTGTCACGCTGAGTTACTCCAGCATTTTGTGTCTATCTTTGGTGTAAACCAGCATTTGCAGTTTCTTCCTACACAACTTAGAACAGATGATGACTTGAATGTTGTATAGACTTAGACTCATGGCTGGAGGCATGGACAGACTTATTTCTGTAAAATGTTCTAAGCACTGTTGTGGAATCACAGAGAAATGGCGGATGAAGTTGACAGAAGATAAGGTCAAGTGTTGGTTAGGCAGCAAAAATAAACCCTAAAATAAAAGAAAGATTGCTATTGCCCTCTCTTTGTATAGGAGCCTCGAAAGTGCACCGGGAGCCAGTGGAGGAGGCCAGAATTGGCGATATGTGCTCCCTCTTTCGAGTCCCTGGGAACAGGCGAGCAGCAGCATTCTGAACCAACTGGAATCCCCCCCCCCCCTCCCATTGAAGTTGAAGATAAGGTCAATCCCCCCCCCCCCCCCCCCCCCCCCCCCCCCCCCCCCCCCCCCCCCCTCTGCCAACCCTCTCCCTTGCCCTTAATTTGGGATCATTGGCAGATTTTTTTTTTCCTGTATTCCCAAACTGGAAGATGATAGCAATCCCTTCAAATGCCTCCATTCCATTCCCACTTCCCTTAGCAACCTCCAACAAAAGCCATCCTATGTGATACTTCATTAAACTGTGTAAATGTTGAGTAGAATGAGTTTATGGGGGGGTGGGGGTGGGTGGAATATTATTGTAAATTAATTAAACCAGGAGTTCATTTTCAACATTATCTATGAGATTTAAATCTCTATCTCAAAACTGAAGCATTACTGGATATTGTGTTTAAAATATCTTTTTCTTTGCAGTTTCACATCCGAAGAATAACTACTCCACAAGATCCTCGTTGACTCCCTCGCATCTGAATCCTCAAAGTGATTCCAGTAAAGTTCATCCACTGTCAGGCTCTGTTAGTGCATTGTCATCCACTAGTCATAAAGTAATGGGCTCCAAGGACAATTCGAACATTCAGAAGGTGCCTGTACTCAGACAGGTAAGAAGAGCACTTTGTGGTTGTATCTCATCAATGCAAGAATATCATTAGTAGTGCCTAGAAAGGACAACTCGTACAAGAGCCCACTCAGTACAGCTATCAGTCTGGTAAACTTTCTCTGAAAGCCTCAAATCCACACATTCTTCTTAAATAATAAGATAAATACTGTACACAGAACTCCAGATTTGTTCCAACCAATACCTTAATACCTGTGTACAGTATTTATCTTATTATTTAAGAAGCATATAAGTGGATTTGAGGCTTTCAGAGAAAGTTTACCAGACAGGTAGTTCTGTTTGTGTTCCAAATTACTTATTTATCTCCACATTTTCTTGATGTGGAACATACACAAGAACAACAAGATCCATCTGCATTTCAGAGTTCTGCAACCTTGCATTATTTAGATAATATGCTTTTTCAATTATCGCAGTCACCATGGAAAAATCACATTCACATCCATTATACTCAATTTTCCATATCTTTGTGCACTCAGATAACTTACAGTCATATTCTTTGCAGCTTCCATATGTCCTCTTTACAACCTATGTTCCTACCTGTCTTCAAATCATCAGTACATTTAGCTTCTGTACATTTGGTAACTTCCTCCAAGTCTATAATGTAAATTGCAAACAATTGTGGCCTCAGCACTAATCATCATTCATTACATATTACCAACAAAATGTAGATCTATAAATGGCTGCTCCCTGTTAGGCAACCAATCTTTTATTCACACCAATATGCTACTTCCTACACTATGAGCTTATATTTTCCATAATAATTTTTGATATGGCACCTTCTGAAAATCTAAGTAAAGTACAACCTTCAGTTCTCCTTTCACCACAGCACTTTACTTACAATTTTAGACTCATAAAGAACGGAAACAGGCCCTTCGGCCCAACTCGTCCATGCCAACCAAGATGGCCCATCAAAGTTACTCATATTTCCCCTCGTTGGATTTCTATCCATGTACCTGCCCAAATATATTTTAAATCTTACAGTGCTCCTCAATTAGCTCCTTTGGTAGCATATTCCATGTACCCACCCCCGTCAACCTTTTTGGTTACTCCTTCAAAAAATTACTTCAAATCTAAAAGACCTGAACTCCTATGTAGAAAACTATGCTGACTATCCCTAATCAGTCCCCTGACCATCTAAACATATAGATATCTTATCCTTCAGAATCCTTTCCAGTAATTTACCTTCACAGTTGCTCGGTTCACTAGCCTACATTTACTAACCTTTTAAAATAATGGCACAACATTAGCCACCCTCTAGTTATCGCCAGCTCACCTGTGCATAATGATGATTCATATCTCAGCCAGGTTTTCTGCAAGATCTTTTAAATCTTCCTCTATATCCACAGATATAACTGATCAGGTTCAGGAAATGTATATACCTTCATACGCCTTAGGATGTCTTGCACATCCTCCACCATAATATGCGTAGATTGTCCTCATTAACTGCCCCAAAATACTCTAATAAATTGGTCAAACAAGACCTCCCTTTCACAAAACCATATAGATTATCTTGAAGTATCCTGCTGTAATATCCTTAAAAACAGCTTTGGGCATTTTCCTCATGACATATGTTAAGCTGTTGACATGTATTATTTTGTTTTTTGTGTAGCTATTGCATAAAATAGTTACAATTAAACAAACCCTCTCTAAATCTGGAGAATTTGGGAAAATTAACACCAAAAACATGAACGATCCCATCCAACTACAAGGACTTGTCGACCTGCCACCCCAGCAATTTGTGGAGGAAGGAACTGCAGATGCTGGTTTACACCGAAGATAAATGCAAAGTGCCACAGTAACTCAGTGGGACAGGCAGCATCTCAGGAGAGAAGGAATGTCCCGCTGAGTTACTCCAGCATTTTGTGTCTAACTCCAACAATTTGCTCAGTTTGGCTTTCTTGATAAATCTGATATAATCATTGCAGCTTACGTGACTGAATTTGACATACATAGTAACACATTTCTTTAGAATGTTTGAAAGGAATTAAATCAGCAGTGTGGGTCAATGCTGTCTGTTAATGTTCCATAAAGATTAAAATCTTCACTTGTCAATGTGAAAGAACAGTGACATTGAAATTCCCTGCTTAGCCATGTCAGCTTAATTCCAGCAGACTCTATCAATCCATTCCAAAATAAACAGTCACAATTGCCTGTATTAAGCCCAGCGGCAGCAAGTTGTTAAAGAGATACATGGACAGCAGTTGTTGCCTTCCACTCGGAGGAATGTTTCCCATTATTTACTGAATGCTGTAATGATGATGAATAGAGATTAGTGGAGGAATGCTGCCATGAGTTTAGAGATATCTGCACAGGCTGCTGAGTAGGCCCTTGATTCAAGGGAGTCTGCCACCCTCCATAGCTACAACCATTCACAATTCGCAGAAGGCTGCCAAGCTGTTTTACAAACACTACCTAGAAGAGTTCAGTCTATAAATGCCTGTACATTTTAGCTACCCTGCCTGCTCCTGTGAAGTGACAGAATAATCAATGATGTCTCCTCTTGTTGAGTTTGGAATATGGGAGGGATGGGAGATTGCAACCTTCACGTGGTCCACCCTGTTTCGATGAATGCAATCAACCTGGCGAGTACAATCAAGTAAGATCAAATAGAACAAGTTGTCCTACAACTTTAGACTGTGCACGCCATACGTAAGAAAAAGAATATGTGAGATCTCCTCAATGTGGAAGTGGGATGTGGCTGACCATGTGCTCCAGGATACTGACACGATAGTTTCAAATATGAATGCCCACTTTATATCTTAGCAAAGGCAAGGCTTAATAGTTTCACGTTCATATGAGAAAACGCACCTAAAACATTTTGAACTTTATACCTTATGATGAGCCATAAGTACCAATTGTTGCAGTTTTGCCAAGTAAATTAGAAGCCTGTTGGTATTTATAATTGTTCAATGATTTCTAAACCTGCTTTGCATTTTTTCCTTCAGAATAATCAACGCAATGGCCCATCGAATCAAAGACGAGGTTTCTATCCTCGAGCACATGGTCAAAGGCTCAGCGAAGGCGGTTTTCCTGGAAGATCTGAGGATGGTAGGAATAGGAGCAGAAAGGGGCCTCTGCAGGAGGGTTATAAAAGCCAACATCAAAACAGCAAGTCTGGACATCAGGGACCAACTCGCGATACAAGCAAGCTGCTAGCAACAGATTCCAATGCTACTGTTCCACCAACTAAAATCAACATGCAATCACGACCTCCTGAACTAAGTACCACTGTGTCTGCAGTCCTAAGCAGCAGAGTTTCTCACTATAGGTCATGCCCTATAAAACAAGAGACTTCTGGTGAAACCAAAGTTTTGTCAATGCCTAATAGAATGACTGTGGTAGCCTAACTTAACTGAATTCCATTATTTCTAGCCTCAGTTTGTTTGTAATCTAAATTCATCTTATTCTTGTCACGCTCAATTGGAAAAAAAAGATTGTTTTTAATTTTATATATTCTTATCTTAGATAAAGAAACTTGTGAAAATGAGCATTTTTGGCTGAAATTGTTCATATTTTGCATTTATAAAACAAACTGTTTTAAAACTGTCTGAAATTGCAGTATTAAATCAATGAAGGTAAACAGCAATGATTTTGGTGATAAGAGTAATGATCGTACTAAAAGGTTTCATTTGGGATGAATTATGTTGGTGTTGGGGGTGGAGGGAAGGTGTGTGTCGGAAGAGATAAATGGGACTGTATATCAATAAATAAAATTATAAAACTTCAAAGATATAATGTCCAGGCTGTACCTGAAGAAGATGTGATGCCATGTTACCTGTTCGAAAATTGTGCTGATTGTGAAGCAACAAATAAAGTTTTCAAGCATCTACTTTGATGAATATTGTCCATTTAATAACATAATCACATCACCAGATTCATTTTAATAATATCTAACAGGCCATTTTGGAATCAACACTACATACTGAATGTGTAGGAAGGAACTGCAGAGGCCGGTTTAAACCGAAGATAGACACAAAAAGCTGGAGTAGCTCAGTGGGGCAGGCAACATCTCTGGAGAAAATGAATAGGTGACATATCGGGTTGAGACCCTTCTTCAGACTACTTCGTCAGTCTAAAGAAGAGTCTCGACCAAAAACGTCGCCTATTCCTTTTCTCCAGAGATGCTGCCTGGCCCTTTGAATTACTCCAGCTTTTTGTGTCTATCCACAAGCACTCATTGTGTGGTTGGTCAAATATTCCATCAGCCAGTAATCCTTTAAAACTTGGTAGAAAATATAAAGACCAAACATTCTGGTAATTACATTGTTGAAATAAATGTATGTAGCACCATTTATTAATATACATATCCTTTGGCTAATCACATTTACCCGGACAAGATTTCAGAGACCATTAGAATAGAGAAGTTTCACACGTGGAGATTGTTAGATTATTCGGGGTACCATTGTTAGATTGTGGAGATTGTTAGTTATTCGGAAATCAACAGCGAGTGCCTTTACCTCACCAAGACTCTGATTATGATTACCTGGAATATACACCTTCCTCCCTCCATCATATTTTAGTTAAATCTCACAATTGAATAAATCTTTTAAAAGAAATATATCGAAGATCAAACAAAATCCATGTGTCTAATCTGTATTACTCATATGAAAAAAATACACAGAAATTCTGGTGGAAAGATTGATAGATTGATTGGAAGATACTTGGGAATTATTGCAAGAAAATTGATTGAAAGATATTTTGGGATTAAATGAAAAGTGGCTTAGTTGCTGATTCCCATTTTAAGTACATCAAAAACATCCGGCCTTGAGTTAGCAAAAACAAGATGTGGACATACTTTGAATTCTACATTACCAAATATCTGGAACACAATCAAAACTGTTTTCGGATTGATCTATTTTTGTGCATGATACATGTGGAATTGTTTTTCCTCTAAAGAAATGTTCTTATCAGAAGTCCAGAGTCAATAAGTGAATGTTCAAAACACGGTGGCGCAGAGGTAGAGCTACTGCCATACTGTGCCAGAGACCTAGTTTCGATCCTGACTACAGGTGCTGTCTGTACAGAGTTTGTACATTCTTCCCATATAACCATATAACCATATAACCATATAACCATATAACAATTACAGCACGGAAACAGGCCATCTCAACACTTCTAGTCCGTGCCGAACACGTATTCGCCCCTAGTCCCATATACCTGGGCTCAGACCATAACCCTCCATTTCTTTCCCGTCCATATAACTATCCAATTTATTTTTAAATGATAAAAACGAACCTGCCTCCACCACCTTCACTGGAAGCTCATTCCACACAGCCACCACTCTCTGAGTAAAGAAGTTCCCCCTCATGTTACCCCTAAACTTCTGTCCCTTAATTCTCAAGTCATGTCCCCTTGTTTGAATCTTCCCTACTCTCAGTGGGAAAAGCTTATCCACATCAACTCTGTCTATCCCTCTCATCATTTTAAATACCTCTATCGTCCCCCCTTAACCTTCCGCGCTCCAAAGAATAAAGCCCTAACTTGTTCAACCTTTCTCTGTAACTTAGTTGCTGAAACCCAGGCAACATTCTGGTAAATCTCCTCTGTACTCTCTCTATTTTGTTGACATCCTTCCTATAATTAGGTGATCAAAATTGTACACCATACTCCAGAATTGGCCTCACCAATGCCTTGTACAATTTTAACATTACATCCCAACTTCTACACTCAATGCTCTGATTTATAAAGGCCAGCACACCAAAAGCTTTCTTTACCACCCTATCTACATGAGATTCCACTTTCAGGGAACTGTGCACAGTTATTCCCAGATCCCTCTGTTCAACTGTATTCTTCAATTCCCTACTATTTACCATGTACGTCATATTTTGATTTGTCCTGCCAAGATGTAGCACCTCACACTTATCAGCATTAAACTCCATCTGCCATCTTTCAGCCCACTCTTCCAACTGGCATAAATCTCTCTGTAGACTTTGAAAATCTGCTTCATTATCCCCAACCCCACCTATCTTAGTATAATCTGCATACTTACTAATCCAATTTACCACACCATCATCCAGATCATTGATGTGCATGACAAAAAACAGTGGACCCAACACAGATCCCTGTGGCACCCCACTAGTCACTGGCCTCCAACCTGACAAACAACCATCCACCATTACTCTCTGGCATCTCCCATTCAGCCACTGTTGAATCCATCTTGCTACTCCACCATTAATACCCAACAATTGAACCTTCTTAACCAACCTCCAGTGAGGAACCTTGTCAAAGGCCTTACTGAAGTCCATATATACAACATCCACTGCTTTACCCTCATCAATTTCCCGAGTAACCTCTTCAAAAAATTCAAGAAGATTAGTCAAACATGACCTTCCAGGCACAAATCCATGTTGACTGTTCCTAATCAGACCCTGTTTATCCAGATGCTTATATATATTATCTCTAAGTATCCTATCCATTAATTTGCCCACCACTGATGTCAAACTAACAGGTCTATAATTGCTAGGTTTACTCTTAGACCCCTTTTTAAACAATGGAACAACATGCGCAGTACACCAATCCTCCGGCACTATTCCCGTTTCTAATGACATTTGAAATATTTCTGTCATAGCCCCTGCTATTTCTACACTAACTTCCCTCAATGTCTTAGGAGGTATCTTGTCCGGACCTGGAGACTTATCCACTTTTATATTTCTCAAAAGTGTCAGTACTTCCTCTTCTTTGAATCTCGTAATTTCCATAGCTACTCTACTTGTTTCCCTTACCTCACATAATTCAATATCCTTCTCCTTGGTGAATACCGAAGAAAATAAATTGTTCAATATCTCCCCCATCTCTTTTGGCTCTGCAGATAGCTGTCTACTCTGACTCTCTAATGGACTAATTTTATCCCTCGTTATCCTTTTGCTGTTAATATATCTGTAGAAACCCTTTGGATTTACTTTCACCTTACTTGCCAAAGCAACCTCATATCTTCTTTTAGCTTTTTCTAATTTCTTTCTTAAGATTCATTTTACATTCTTTATACTCCTCAAGCACCTCATTTACTCCATGCTGCCTATAATTATTGTTGATCTCTCTCTTTTTCCGAACCAAGTGTCCAATTTCCCTTGAAAATCATGGCTCTTTCCAATTTTTACTATTTCCTTTCAACCGAACAGGGACATAAAGATTCTGTACTCTTAAAATTTCACCTTTAAATGTACTCCATTTCTCTTCCACATCTTTCCCATAAAACAAACTGTCCCAATTTACTCATTTTAAATCTTTTCGCATCTCCTCAAAGTTAGCCTTTCTCCAATCAAAAATCTCAACCCTAGGTCCAGTTCTGACCCTCTCCATAATTATATTGAAACTAATGGTATTGTGATCACTGGTCCCGAACTGTTCCCCAACGCATTCCTCTGCCACCTGTCCCGTCTCATTTCCTCTGAGACCTCTCTGGAATCTCCGGTTTGCTCCCACACTCCAAATACGTACTATACAGGTTTGTAGGTTAATGTGCTTGGTATGAAAGTATCAATGTAAAAAATGTCCCTAGTGTGTGTAGGGATCATTGGTCAGTGCAGACTCGGTGGGGTGAAGGGTGTATTTCTGTGCTGTATCTCTAAATTAAACTAAATATAGGTTGAAGGTTGTACAGGAGCCCCATGTTAACTGGGTGTCAACTGAAGCATTTTCACTAAGGGCTGAATCTACTTCCCTGGTGGCCTATATTGTTAGTAACACATCAATGGCAGAAAGTGGGTCACAATACACAGTTCCTCAGGAAGGTGGCATTGCTACCCGAAGGTTGATGGCCGATATTTACATAGCCCCTATTTATTTGATCTAGAATCTAGTTGCCCAGCAGAAAACCATATCAATCCAACAGGCTTGGATAGAGTGGATATGGAGAGGATGTTTCCACTAGTGGGAGAGTAAGACCAGAGGTTTGTTGTACTTCATGTTGTTACACCATTGTTATGAATCTGGAATGACCACAAGTACATGTATTTAGGGGTTTTAATCTGAGCATAGTGTAAATCAAGGCTCTGTTTATTTCACGGCCATCTAGAACCAGAGTTCCCCGCCTATATTACGTCATTCCCACATATACATGTTGCTACGCGGGCAAACAAAGTAGTCCTTGTGATATAACAAAGTAGTCCTTGCAATATCACAACAAGGTCAGCCTCAGAATTAAAAGATGTTCTTTCAGGATGGTGAGGAGGACTTTCTTCACAGAGGGTGGTGAATCTGTGGAATTCTTTGCCACAGAAGGCTGCGGAGGCCAAGTTAATGGATTCTTTATTAGTACGGGTGTCAGGGGTTATGGGAACAAGGCAGGAGAATGGGGTTAGGAGGGAGAGATAGATCAGCCATCATTGAATGGTGGGGTAAACTTGATGGGCTGAATGACCTAATTCTGCTCCAATCACTTATGTCTTAAACATGTTACAGTGGATATACAATAATTGGAATATAACAACTGAGCTAAAGAACAGGTTCAGTCCAATCAATATTCGGTGCTTTGCTAGTTTTTAAGTTGAAAATTAACCCAGGTAAATAATATGTAACCAATCACCCAAATCTGAAACTGAAACTACTTGCTTTCCGGATTCAGGATTCAGTGGAAAGAGGCAATATGATCTTTCATCAATTTCATTGGATCTGCCTATTATTAGGCCTACAATTATTAAAATCCCTTTCAGAAACCCAAAACTGACAATGTTTCATATTCAAGCAGCCATTTAGTTGTATTGTGAGTTTGTGCATTTTAGCTAAGCTATTTCTATTGTACAATGCAAAATGAATGTGCACTACATGCTAAGCAGAGGCAATAGTCAGCTCGACATACCGAACAATACTGTCCCTCTGATTTTATCTCAGTATGATTGTCACCTTCTCTTAGCCAACAATGATCTATTCTACATTTGCCTTTATTATCTCCTTTGATGTCTCGTTTTCATACCTTACCCTTCCTTATCTCTGTGTCTCCCTCTCCCCTGACCCTCAATCTGAAGAAGGGTTTGACCCGAAACACCACCCATTCATTCTATTCAGAGATGCTGCCTGCCCAGCTCTGTGTAAAGCAGCATCTACAGTTCCTTACTACACATACCAAACTAATTCTCCTGCTATCCTTGCTCTGGATATATTACAGCAGATGAAGGTGTAGTCAGTCTGGAAGTCAGGTGTGCCCATCACATCCCAAATGTTGAGCCATCCTTGGGCAGTGGCTGCATTTGTTCTGCTTGCATGTGGAGAGCCAGCTTGCAGTAACAGTTATGCAACAGTAGAGGGGGTCGGTCCTCCGTCTGCTTTTAGTGCTCAGCCTCAGAACTGGACTGCCATGGAATTTAATTTCTTT